>NW_019154094.1:16324358-16346139 GCF_002288905.1 Enhydra lutris kenyoni
ATTGGGGCACCTGGGTGGCTCAGTGGGTTAAGCCGCTGCCTTCGGCTCAGGTCGTGATCTCGGGGTCCTGGGATCGAGTCCCACATCGGGCTCTCTGCTCAGCAGGAAGCCTGCTTCCCTCTCTCTCTCTGCCTGCCTCTCCGTCTACTTGTGATCTCTCTCTGTCAAATAAATAAATAACATCTTTAAAAAAAAAAAAAAATCCTTAAGGTCCCTAAATGAAAATTCTAATATTTGTGTCTCCTGTGGGTCTATTCCTATGGTCTTTCATTATTTTTACTTTTCGCTAACTTTTTGTTATGCTTTGTTACTTCTAGTTGAACTTGGGTCATTATTTATAAAGATTATAGAGATCGAATTTCTGGATCATCTCTTACTTCAGGAAGGTTTACATTTGTTTTTGGCCTGCAGGCGGCCTAGGCTGCATATCAGTTTAATCCATTCGTGTGTGGAACAGGTACAAAGCTGGGCTTGAGCTCTGTGAGAGCTGTTCTATTTAGAGTTTATACTCCTAAATGACAGCACTTCACAAATATCAACTAAAGCCTGAAGTGTTTACTTGGGCCCCTCCTACTGGGTGAACTGAGAACCACAAACTTTGTGAGACTGAAGTAAACTTTTAGCTCTACAGGCTTTCAGACACGATTTTCTGTTCAGTTTTTCTTATCTTTTAAACACTTCTTGAGGGGCGCCTGGGTGGCTCAGTGGGTTAAGCCTCTGCCTTCGGGTCAGATCATGATCTTGGGGTCCTGGGATCGAGCCCTGTATCGGGCTCTCCTCTCGATAGAGAGCCTGCTTCATCCCCTCTCTCTCTGCCTGCCTCTCTGCTTACTTGTGATCTTTCCCGCTCTGTCAAATAAATAAATAAAATCTTTAAAAAAAAAAAAAAATAAATGCTTCTTGAGAATTCACAAATTCTTCAGAGGGGAAAAGCAGTGCCAAATGCCAGTTCACTTTTCCGGGTTTCTTTTCTTTTTATGATCTTGGTCCTTCAAATTCTTACTGTCTTGGTAACGCTCTGACTGACTTCGAATAGATGTTTGTTTTAATTTTCTCCAGCTTTTATAGTGATTGATGGAAGTAAGGTTTATTTCAAATAAAATGGTCTGCCATTTTGGGAAAAGGAAAAAGATCAGTACCATTTGGATTTATTTATATGTTGTTATCACTTCTGTATTTTCTCATTTTTTAAATCTCTGATAGTAAAGAAAGCTGAAATATACAGAGATTTTGCTTCAAGCAAAATTCCTAGTTAATAACTCAGCTAAGAATCCAGGTTTCCTGTTTATTCATACTAAATCTAGTGCTTTTACTAAGCATGCATAAGAGAAATACTACAGTAATATCACAAAATAACATCTTCTGTTACTGCTTAGAAAAACTATTCTTTTCCATTTATAGATATTTAAATCCTGCTTGTGCTAAGGTGTGTCCTAACTTTTGTTTGGGTTTGAAAACTTTTTTTTTTTTTTTTTTTTTTTTTTTTTGCAGGGCCGGGGAGGAGGCTCAAAACCTGCTAATAATCCATATATATTGGGTACTTAGTCTGTCAGGCACAATGCCAAGGCTTTTATATGTATCAGCTCATTCAGTCCTCACAGTAAACCTCTGAGGTAAGACATATTTTCATGTTAATCTTGAGACAAGCTGACTGCATTTCAGAGGGGTTCATTAACTTGCTCAAATCACACTATTAATAGGTGATGGGGCAAGTACTTGAACCTGTGTGACGTAGTAGAATGAGTGGTGTTTGGAGTCCGACAGACCAGGCTTAATATTCTAGAATGATCACTGAGTAGCTGTGTGAGCAAGGTCTGAGTCACAGACGCTTCATGTGGTAATGGTATGACTCAAGTAACAATGTGGTGAAGAGAAAATCAAATAACGTGTATCACTGTCTGAATGCTAGAGCCCTTCCTTCCTTCTTGTATCAAAGTAAATATTTGAAAAGAACTTTAAAGTTTACAAAACACTTTCAAGAATAAGATATTTACCCCTTTCATCAATTCTGAGTGATAGTCTGGACGAGGAGAGATATGGAAACTGCTATCAGAGAAGTGAAGTGATTTACCTCCAATTACTCTGCGTACATATGGAGAAGAGTTAAGCTTCGTTGATTGCCCTGAGCCTAGATTAACAACATAAATGCATCCTGAAGAGGGAATTTTTTGTAAATTAGTTAATATTTCAAATGTACAAGAGAAATCTGCTATTTAAAGGATCCCTGCAGTGAATGCTTTTGTAAAGTCAGGAGTAATTCTGGAAATGTAAATTATATCCCACTAACTTCTCTGTTTTACAAGTTTGGCTTTTAATGTTTCCTAAAGTCGGTGGAGTCTGATGTTGGCTTTTCCATCCTCAAAGTGTCTTCCTGCTGATAAGATATTGTTACTTCCGGGTGCCTGGGTGGCTTGGTCCTTAAGTGTCTGCCTTCAGCTCAGGACATGGTGAGGGGGTGGGTGTCATCCTGGGATGGAGCCCCACAATGGCTCCCTCCTTGGCGGGAGGCCTGCTTCACCCTCTCTCACTCCCCCTGCTTGTGTTCCTTCTCTCACAATGTCTCTCTCTGTCAAATAAAGAAATAAAATCTTAAAAAAAAAAAAAGATATTGTTACTTCATTTCTAGAATCTAATTAAAGTTGATGGTACTCTAAGGAACAGCAAATGTCAAAATCCACTAGGGTTAATTGCTTCTAGTGTATTTTAAAAGTAAAGGAACATTTAAAATCAATAAAACTGTGGTAGCAGAATTAAATTATCTTGCAACTGTTTCTTCAAATGTATGATTCATTTGAACATTTTAATGTTTTGTTCAAGAAAGACATTTAGGTTATAGCTATGTTCATTATGTGGTGCTACTGGACTTAGCAGGCCTCAGTGCCCAGGGAAGATGGTCTTCTGCTAGGCAAGCGCTCTGGAAGCCCTCTTGCCTTTAATAAGAAGATGCCAAATTTACCCCCAGGGCATCCAGTTGACCAGAAGATTCATTTTCCAGACTCTTGGCAGAGGACAGACTCTAAATTCCCCTTTGTTCTGGTCCTAACTAAGCTCAGCTACTTAACTATGTTCACACTTAAGAATGTCTAAAGGGGTGGGACGCCTGAGTGGTTCTGTCAATTAAGCGGCTGCTTTCAGCTCAGGTCATGATCCCAGATCCCTGGAATTAAGTCCCACATCAGGCTCCCTGCTCAGTGGGGATCTTGCTTCTCCCTCTCACTCTGCCTGCTCCTCCCTCTGCTTGTTCTCTCTTCCTCTCTGTCAAATAAATAAATAAAAATCTTAAAAAAAAAAAATGTGCCTAAAAGAGGGTGCCTTGGTCGGTTAAGTGTCCCACTCTTGGTTTCAGCTCAGGTCACGATCTTGGCATTGTGGGATGGAGCCCTGCATTGGGCTCTGCACTCAGTGGGGAGTTTTCTTCTCTCTCTCCCCTTCTCCCTCTGCCCTGCTTGAGCTCTCTCTCTCTAAAATGAATAAATCTTAAAAAAAAAAAAAAAAGAATGGCTAAAGAATCTTTGCTCCATCCATTTATCAAGATCAGAGGCTTCCAGTCTTTCTCCTCAGACATGAACAGAGCAGAGCACTCGTGGTGTAACACACTTGTGTCATTGAGCAGCTCACTGTGTGTTATATGGTACAGGTCTGAGGTATCCGTTTTGGGGGGCTGCTGGAACTCTACTCCTTTCTCGGCCACTTACCTGCAGCCTTCCAGTGTGTTGAAGACACCAGCATTAAGATTGTTGTGCCTAAACTGTTGCTGAAAATGTAGTATTACAGGTATGAGGAGAATCTGTGGGAGAGATTTCTCTTAGGTCTCTGAGCAAGTAAATGCTTTTCTTCAGGCACATATTTATTTTTAGAACTCTGTGATGATTGTTGGTAATTGTATTCCTTCTTTGCTTTGACTGCTAAGTAGCTCAGAGTTTCCAATTTCTAGTCCCTTTCCAGAAAAGAAACGTGTTACAGTATTAATCTCATTTTCCTGCTGTTGCTTTCATTTACATTTCCTTACTTCTATTCTCCTTCCCTCCTCAATCACTCCTTCCCCCCACCCCCACATTCTCTTTTCCTTACTTTCTCTCTCCCTCTTCCTCTTTCTTTTTTACCTCTTTTCTTCTCTCTTACGTCCTGTATTGTTGCATATGTGAATTGAGTTTTAGAATGATGTGGAGGCATAAAAATAAGCAGCGTATTTCTTTGTATACACATATTCTTGAGAGTAATTTATTACTGAGTCTCCCTCCCTTATTTATAGGTTTTGTCTTGGTATAATATTTCTTAAAACTTCTTGTTTTAGGGGTGCCTGGGTGGCTCAGTGGGTTAAAGCCTCTGCCTTCTGCTCAGGTTATGATCCCAGAGTCCTGGGATTGAGCCCCGCATCGGGTTCTCTGCTCCTCGGGGATCCTTCTTCCTCCTCTCTCTCTGCCTGCCTCTCTGTGATCTCTGTCTGTCAAATAAATAAATAAAATCTTAAAAAAAAAAACAACAAAACCCAAAAACTTCTTCTTGCTTTAATATGAAAAAACTTACCAAGTTAAAATATAATTTAGATGTATATTTATTAAAGGCCCATGAAAAAATGTTGTACTTATTGGGCATCTACGAGAAAAACCTTGGGGAAGAGAATTATTCACTTATTTTATTTACTATATATGTATATTAATTATATATAAAAATATATTAGTCTCCCCCCTCTAGAATATAAGTTCTAAGAGGGCAGAGTGTATCTCAAGTGTTTAGCATATAATATATATTGACATATAATATAAAAGACATTCAATGAATACTTTTCAATGAATAAATAATTCATAAATTTTCCAATGCTCAATCATGAATACAGCATTTGATTTTTAGTGATGCTATACATACACACATATTTAAGAACTTTCATTTTGTACTTATCACTTACATTTAAATTGTTTTTCTAGATTATAATTTTTAATTAAATATTCATTGCTAATGACATCTTTTCATTAGTTCTGTATTGAAACATGGTCACGCATCCTAAAGAGAAGCAATATGACATTTTCTACCCATGTGGAAAGAGCAATTACCCTGAACTAAGCCCAACATTTAATACCTCTGCATCTCTCTGTTAGTTCTCATGAATCACTCACTGTAATTCAGTTGCTTTATTTTTCCTTATATTGGGAAAGGAGAGGGAAGTAACATTTATTGAGTGCCTACTATGTGATAAGTGGTTGCTGTGTATTTAATTTCATTTATTTCATCAATTCTTAAGATAATCCAGTGAGGAAAGCTCTATTAGTATCCCCACTTCAGTAGACCCATAACAGAACTGAATGAGATGCTATAAATTCCCCACATCACACCTCCCAGGGATGGAGTCCGGCTCTGCAGCCACAGTGTGCTTCTCTGCCTCGCTGACCTCAACTCCAGGCCAAGCTTACCATCTCCTGAGCATCAGCCCATTGCTTCTGCCTTGCCCTCCTCTTTCTCAGGTCTTCCTCACCCAGTG
The DNA here is from genome assembly GCF_002288905.1 of Enhydra lutris kenyoni. Lineage (NCBI taxonomy): Eukaryota > Metazoa > Chordata > Mammalia > Carnivora > Mustelidae > Enhydra > Enhydra lutris. The sequence continues at coordinate 16,329,835 of NW_019154094.1, forward strand.
ATTTTATTCCTTCATTTGGTTCCCAGTCATTTGACAGGAATATGCCAAACTAAGCATCTTGTCGTTCAGTGAGTAATTTTTGCCATTGAAGGTTTTGAGCAGAGGAACAGAGAGGAACTAGGGAACAGAGAGGAGGATGTGTGACAGCCACAAGGGGCTAGAGATGCATGAGCGGACATGTGATAGGAGTCTGGCTGGCAAAATAATCGTCCTCCAAATGTCTGTGTCCCTAATCCCTGGAACCTGTAAATATATGATCTTACCTAGAAAAAGGGTCTTTGCAGAATCGACTAATGTTAAGGACCTTAATCACAGGAAGGGGCATACTGGTTTATCCAGATGGCCTTATTCTAATCACATGAATCCATGAAAGCAGACAACTTTTATGGATGTGGTCAGATGGTAATGTGACTGCAAAAGAATGGTCTGAGAAATGCAATGTTGTTGACTTTGAAAATGAAGGAAGGGGGCTAATTACCAAAGTGTGCAGGCAACATCTAACAGCTGGAAAAGGCAAGGAAAGAAATTCTTCCCTTGAGTCTCCATAAAGGAATGCAGCCCTGCTGACACCTTGATTTTAGTGAAGTGAGATCCATGTTGGACAGAATTGCAGTATAGTAATTGTATTGTAGTAATCCACTACGCTTGTGGTCATTGGTTACAGTGGCACTAGAAAACTAACATAAGGACAGATTTAGACTACAATGGGACAGTAGGAATTTTACTCTTCAGCTCAGAAATCTTAAGTGTTCCCTCTTTCCCACCACATTGAATCTCAAATTTCTTGTCCGGTTCTCCAGGTTCTATGTGACTTGCCCATGCTGCATGTCTCCATGGTGGCCCCTCCCAGCTCCACTTTTGGTAGGCCACTCTCCTTCCTGTGCCTTGATCCCACTGCGCTCACTTTCCTGCACTTGATGATCCTGCCAAGAAAGATATCCCTTTGTCCATTGCTTTTCTTGACTACCTCTGTCCTCTTTGAGCCCCTCCTTTCTGATCAGCTCCAGCACTGATGTCTAGGATACACAATCGACACTCCACTATGTTCCTACCTTTCATCTGTGCTATATGTTACCAGACTTTCTTGTGTTTGACACTCAAAACCTGCTATTTTGTATTGGTTGCTATTTTTTTTTAAAGATTTTTATTTATTTATTTGACAGAGATCTCAAGAGAGAGGAGGAAGCAGGCTCCCTGCTGAGCAGAGACCCCGCCCCCCCCATGCGGGGCTTGATCCCAGGACCCTGAGACCATGACCTGAGCTGAAGGCAGAGGCTTAACCCACTGAGTCACCCAGGCATCCCATATTGGCTGCTATTTTTTTTAAAAAGCTGCATATTATTCTATAATGTATTAGAATATGTGTTTTAGTGGAAAAATCATGTGCTTTGAGTTCTGAATTAGCACTTTTCTAGCTGTGTTCCTTTGGCAAGATACTTAATCTCTTCAAACCTCAGTTTCCTTATCTGTAAAATGGAGGTGGTTATATCTATCTCACAGGATTTTCATAAGGATTAAAGTCATCTAGAACCTTTCATTCCTATGCTCCTTGGGGGGCAGAGACAGTGTCTTCTTATTCCTTCACATGCTGTCAACACCTACTACCGTGCTTAGGCACAAGGTAGGCTTATAGATTGGCCTCTGTTTGTTGGCAAACTTTTGTATCTTTTTGTGGATCTTGCCATCATTTTTGTACTTGCACACCCTACCACTAACCTTTCATACAGCGTTATGTAATGGCTCATTTAAAACTTAGCTTATTGTATCATCAATTTAATTTCTGGCAGACCTCTAATTTTACAAAATACTTACCAAGACTTACCTCCAGATAAATCTCCCCCACCTACCCACCCATGGCTACTCCCCGTGGGTTCTCTGCAAGTGCCCCATTTTGTATGATTTCCTGATTCTAACATTCTAACTCCACAAAGCTTGTCTGCTCTTTCTTGATGTTCCCTTTCATCTTGCATTTGATATGGACACCATTTCAGGTCTATTGCCCATGGATCCATGTGTTTCTGTGATACGCAAGGTGTTTTATAATATATGAGTACTTTCACTGCCTGCATTCTCAAGATTTGGGGTATGCAGGTTATCTGCTTTGGAAACCTTTTTTGCTTTTCATGGTTCCCAATTTCATCTCTATTTCAAGAAACATTAACCCTTGGTTGCTTTCTTTGGCTACATTTTTTTGGTTTTAAATGTGTTTCTTCCATGGCTGTGACAAGCCAGAAGAGCAGAGTCTTTCATTTCTTTAGGAAGTCTTTGTTCTTCCCTTTCCTCTGATTACATCCTGCTGATGCCCCTATCAAGTCTGGATCTTTTTTCCATGAACTTTGCTTCTTACCATTGTATTTTAATGCTAGTATTATAGTGTCTGATATCTGCGTGGTTTGAACTTGCTGGAAGAAATCTTTATAGGCAAGATGATTTATTGCTAAAAATTGAATCCCAAGTGTGTCTTAGGAAAGCTTGTGTGTGTGTGTGTGTGTGTGTGTGTGTGTGGGTGTGTTTAGATTTTAGGAGAGAACTTCTTTCCTGCTTTCATTGACTTTCTGTGGCTGGAGTAATTTTGGCAAGGAGTTTCAGACTAACACCTATTTTTGGAAATCAGCATTCATAATTCTTTGAGACTATTTTTATCTCTAGAATGTCTAATCATTCTTTGTATGTGGTCAATATATTTGGTTCTGAACTGGTAAGTAAGTTCTTACCAGTTTTACTTACCAGGTTCTTACTGGTAAGTAAAAATTAAAATGCCTTGGAAGTAGTGTATAGCAGGCCTATAGGAAAGTCCCCAAACTTTGATCAATGTATAAAATTTATTTTTGCTAACACTGAGTCATGCTGTTATGCTTTTAGGGTGTTGTCTGTCAGATGAATCATTGACTTGAGCAGACCATGTAATGCACTATATATTGGAATACAGCTGGTGGCATTTATAAGTATAGCATAATGTCAACCTAGTGCCAAAGAAAGAGTTCCCATTTACTGAAACATTAATTCTTAGCCTCATTAATTCTAAGAGATTGTGGTCAAGGCAGAAAACAGTTCTCAAAGAGATAGATTGCTGCAAGGCGACCAAGGGTAGGAAGATAACCATAGATGCTTTTACAGAGATGTGAAACATGGCTGTATTGTGATAATGATATTTTATAAATATTGCTGACTTTTTATAATGTTGTTTTAAGTCTTTTGATACTTTCAACTATGAAACCAAGAAAGGATAATATGTGAAGACATGCTCTGAACATTCCAAGTTTTAATATGGGAATTCTAAAGGGCAGGAAACCTTACTACGTTGTACAGTTTTAATTGGGTTAGGGAGAAATGGAATTTTGCAATATCAGTTACTTTTCAGGAAACCGTGTCCTGACTGCTGTCAACTATTTGAAAATAGGTGACAACATAGTTATAGTTATTTCCAAAAATAGGATTATGAGTTTCTGAAACATTTTCTTTTTTTTATTTAGAAGATGCTCAAGTACTTCCCTTGGTGCCCTCCACTGCCTATAGCTTACAGAAGTAGACAGGTGGTCTGGAAGGACTTTCTAATGCAAAGCTATTTATGAACTACCTTTTATACTCATTGCTCCATCAAAGCGATATGCAGAATTCTTTTTTTTTTTAAAGATTTTATTTATTTATTTGACAGAGAGAGATCACAAGTAGATGGAGAGACAGGCAGAGAGAGAGAGAGAGAGAGAGAGGGAAGCAGGCTCCCTGCTGAGCAGAGAGCCCGATGCGGGACTCGATCCCAGGACCCTGAGATCATGACCTGAGCCGAAGGCAGCGGCTTAACCCACTGAGCCACCCAGGCACCCCCAGAATTCTTTATAGTAATTTGTGATAGCCTTCACTTAATGATAAGGATAGCAACTGGTTCTACATAGATCAGATTTCATTGCTGTGCATAAACTCTATGCTGATGTTAATGCATTTGTACAAACTTGTAACAAGAAAGGCTAGGCATTTTCCTACTTGCTTTTCCTTTGCATAATACTTTGGGCTTCCCATTATTGAAACTTTCAGACCTATTGCATATGGGCTGAAATACAATTGATTTTCAGATTTCACTGAGGGTTAGCGTTACAGAAATTTGCTTGATTAATTTATTCAACAAGTACCTAGTAAGTAATTATCACATTTAGGGAAAGCTCCTAGAAAGTTAAAGGAATAGAGTATCAGATACCCATACAAATATTGAGTAAATACGGCATCAAAGGTACTCAGTTTTCTTTGCCATCGTGTTCCTCTCATTCAGTGACAAAGCTCCCTTATGGAAATAAATTCCATGTGTGGAAGTCTCTTGCTTTTGTCATTAAGAAAAAGTCTGCAAGTGAGGTTATTACTATAAGCCCCCTCACTAGATGAGGAAACCAGAAACTCTTTGAGTTTATCCCCAAAGAATTAGAAGACTGGACTTTTATCTGAATGTTAGTTTTGCATTTTGACCAGAAGGGTGCACTGTTGTATCTTATTTATGGCTTGGGGTTGGGGGGAAGAAAAAGAAAACAACAACGTTCTCTCCAACTTAATTCATATATCCTTGTAATTTGTGTTTTCTTTTGAATTTTGTTTAGCATTCTGGTCTCAATTCTTGACTTCCTTGGTTCTTTTCAGTCCTTTCTTGAAGGCTCACAGAGAATGGTACCAGCATGCCAAAAACCTGACTCAACAACATTGTTTTTTTACCTGTTCTGGTTTTCTCTCCTCTGAAGGAGGAATTTATCACCTTTGTTACAGATAGGACAGGTTTGGCTGTAGATGCTTCCAGATTTAACTCTCTGGAATGTTACCAACCTTGACATCTGGGGTTCAGCTGGCTCATTTTCAACTTTCTTTCCTGCTTACCTGGGCTGAAGTTATTGTTATGGAGGATAATTATACTCTGGCTCTGATGAAGAAGAAGACATAGTCATCTTCTAGATGTCATTTAGGACCCCCAAATTGGTACTGTTGGGATATTCGATTTTGATAAGAAAACATGCGTACACACTGTCCCTCCTAACTAGCTCTCTTAAAAAACCACAAATAATGTAACAACAAAAATCCTTTATCCTGAGAGCTTATTGCTAATGAATCATTTTAGTTAGACCATGCAAGAAAATAGGAGAACACACATGAATATTTTTTTCTGAGACCTCTTTGGAGTTAAATTTTTTGGTCATAGTTGCATAGAGAGAGAAATGCATGCCTGATCTCAGATTTCTCAAGCATGGAATTGTCACGGTAGACTGCTGGCAGTATATTTCTACTCCTTTGTTAAGAATATTATCTTATACTTCTTCCAAGAATTTTTCCAAGTATATGCTATCATGATTTTTAACTAATAACATTTGCAAAAATGAAGTGATTGCCTTTTTCAAGTAAGTAAGCACAAAGGAAATGGTGGTATCAAGCCACGGGAATAATGTATGAATGGCCTACCATAATCTTACCTGTGTTTAAAATGTAAAAAAAAAAAAATTGGAAGAAAATGTATCTAAATGAACAATGCGGTTGCCTTTGGGGGGTAGGATTATGGGAGATTTCTTTTTGCCTTTTGAAATTTCTGTAATGTTCAAGTTATCTATGTGAGAATATGCTACATTTATAATTAGAAAAGAAGAAGAAAAATATCTTGTCCTGTACAAACTAAAATAGTGAAAGCAATTTAATAGGAAGCTTCCTACCATCATCTTGTTGCAAATACCAGATTTTAACATTTAAAAGCAAAAGTTTTAAAATGTAAATGGTCATATGTATTTATGGATTCAACATTTAAAAATCAGCTTAAACTAAAAAAATGTCTAATTTTTATGAGATGCTTTGCTATGTACATGTGCATATTGATTTAATACCTGAAGTTGCCATTTTCATAGGATCCTCCATTCCTCTTCAGTATTCTACACCCACTGCCAAAGCACTGAGACCTACCTGACTACAATTCAATAAATAGCTGCTATCACTCTTTTTTGTTGTTTCTCTTTCTTCTTTTTTGATTGGCCAGTTCTTGGACAAAATTAACCCAATCAACTAATGACCTTATGTCATGTAAGCGCAACTCAATTAAGCACAAATATTTGAACTTATTAATGATCAACCAGAGTCTCTCTAACATTCTTGCTTCTCTTTCAGCTTTGTGTTATTTTAGTTTTTTAGGACAATTGCAAGAGTTTGAGTCTACAGCTAGACAAAGGCAGTAACCCATATTATTGGGATGGTTGCCACCAGGTGGATGGTACAAGTTTGATTTCCACCTACATGGATCCACCAACTAAGATTTTCTTATCTGGGACTAGGGTGAGGTGAAGGAGACATTTTTATGGATAACATTCTTATGGATAGCTTTCTTATGGATAACTCTGGAAATAATTAATCCATGAGTGTTTTTCTGAAGACTTTCTTAAGACTTATATGTATCAGTGGGTCAGTCATTGGTGTTCATACTCTGTTGGAGAGGTAACTATGGAATATGAATCAGAGGAGTAAAAATTCAAAATGATGGAATATTTTTTTCTGTATTATTGTTATGAAACTCCAATATACCATTAATGTATGTGTGTGTTTAACTAGAAAATAATTATATATATCTGAAGTTTTGACCATTTTTAGCTCTAATGGATATGAGGGATATGGAACTCTTTCATCAAAGGCAGTAAACCACTGTGGCAGTATTTCTCCCCATTTCTTGGTAGGCAGTGGGGGCGGGGCAGGCATATCAGACTTTCTAGTGGGTTGTGTTTGGGTTAAAAAAACCATACCCTTCTTCACACTCCAGTTGAAAATCCTGGGTATTGAGCATTATGGAGTGTCATTTATAGTGTATAATTTTTATAATTAGTGTGTACTTAGCTTATCCTTACTAGATGGCAAGCAAAGAGGAGCTATACTTGTTCATTTATTTCCTACTTCATTTCACAAAGGCTATAACATGGTTATCTTAGTCATCCTTCTGGCTTTCTAGCCTTAGCACTAACACTTGCACACAGCTGATGCTTGACGAATATTTTATTTTATTTATTTTTAAAAGATTTTATTTTATTTGTCATAGAGAGAGAGAGCACAAGCAGGGGGAGCAGCAGAGGCAGAGGGAGAAGCAGGCTCGCCACTGAACAGGGAGCCCAATGTGGGACTCGATCCCAAGACTCTGGGATCATGACGTGCCCGAGTGGAAGGCAATGTTTAACTGACTGAGCCCCTCAGGCATCCCTTGATGAATATTTTAGAAATGATATTTGAGATATGTTAATGAGTTAGAAGTTTACTAGAATAAAGAAAATGCTTTTGAATTTCAAAGACATTTGAGGCATGAATGAATTCAAGCGTGAACCAACAGATGTGGGGTTGAGTGGCTGCATGAGTTCAAGGCTGCTGGTACAGGGCAGATGGTGTGTAAGAACTGTCCTGACTGACTTCACATACCAACCACTGAAGACAGGAACACCATCATTCTTTGTAAGCACATTTTATTTCACTTCATTTAGACTAATTATAATAATGATTAAAAAATCCTCATCTACTAGCTCTAAGACATGGTTCAGCTTGGAGGAAGTTTTGGTTGATTTTCATTTCTCTTGATAGAGTGTTCCATTCTCTTGGCTTTTCACACGTTTGGTAATTTTGAATTGTTTCCTTGACGTTATTTGTTAAGCTGTGGAGGTTCTGTATTATGTTATCTTACTCACATGAGTTTTGTTTCTTTTGTTTTAGTAGACGGTTATGTTGACTCGCCTTGCAAATCTTGTTTCTTGCGGTGTTAGCTTAGACCTCAGTTCAGATGTCTCGTCACTAGCTTGGCTGCTTTGAGCTACTTCCATGAATATGTGGTTCAGGGGTCAGTTAGAAATGTAGGTCAGGAATCTGACAGTTCTTTCTCCTAGTCTTTCCCTTCCAGGATTTCCCCACTACCTTGGATAGTCATGGTTTCCCCGGCTTTGTGTTTCTGGTTCTCAAGCCAGAGATGATACAGTTTTCCCAACTGCACTCTGGATCCTACCCCCTTTCAGGCAGGTGTCAAGTACACTTAGCTGCGGGCTAAAGGCAAAGAAGACCTTTGTACTTTTTTCTCCTCTTTCTTCATGCCCTAAAGATTGCTGCTCTTTGTAGTATATCCTGATGTTATTTTGTGTGTGTGTGTGTGTGTGTGTGTGTGTGTGTGGGCAGGGAGTTGAGTAGTCTCTTAGTCATTCATTCTCAGAAGCACATGTCTTTTTACTTTAAAAAAATTATTATTGCAATACATATTCACTTTAGAAAAAAAAACTTAAATCCTTTCACTTATAGATAATCACTGTTGATATTTCGAGGTACATACTTCCATTCCTTGTGTTTCAGAATGTATATACATACATACACACATGCATATGAATAAATATAAACACAGAAACACATAAATAAACAAATATTCAATGGGATCACACTGTTTGGTAACCGATTTTCTTACTTAATATATCATATATGTCTTTCCATGTCTATAAGTACACATTTATATTATTATTTTATGGTTGCTTTGTTCTTTATTGCATGGATGCATAATTTAGAAACCTGGTCTCTTCTTGTTAAATGCTTAGGCTGTTTCTAATCTGTCATTATTATTATTCTTTTAGGCAAACAGCCATGTTCACATAATTGTATGTGTTAAAACTATTAACTGAATGAATTGTTTTGGTTAGAATACGTTTCTAGTAATGGTATTTTTTCATCAAAGATACACACATTTTTAAGGATTTAAATGCAGTTTAACAAGCCATGCCCCATAAAGATTGTACTCATTTTCTACTACAGTATTTATAGTAGGCCGAATAATAGTCCCCGTAAGTATGAAGTCCTAATCTTTGGAACGTGTAATGTTACTTTTTTTGGGAAAAGGGTCTTTGCAGATGTGACTAAATAAAGATCCTGAAATGGAGAGATTTTCCTGGATTAACAGGTGGACCCTAAATGCAGTCACAAGTGTCTTTATAAGAGAGAGGCAGTGGAAAATCACAGACAGAAGAGGAGAAGACAATAGGACCACAGAAGTGGAGACTGGAGTGATGTGGTCACAAACCAATGAATGCTGGCAACCACAAGAAGCTGGAAGAGGAAAGTAATGGGTCTCTCTAGAGTCTACAGAGGGACTACATGGCTGTCAACATCTTGATTTTGGCCCAGTGATACTGATTTTGGATATCTGGCCTCTAGAACTGTGAAAGAATGGATTTCTGTTTTGGTAAGCCACCAAATTTTGTTAATTTGTTACAGAAGCCACAGGAAACCAATATAGTGTATGAGAATGAATAGCTCCTTCTCTTCAATGGAAAACCTTCATGGTCTGTAAGATAAAATTGAAACCTTTTACTTCATGATTCTTTAAGTGTTGAAAAATTCATTTTTTTGCCTATTTTAAATCCTTGGTTTTGCAGTTTATTGATGAAAGAGCCAAACTGAACTTCTTTTTTAAAAATGGAATACCTACTGTTTTCACAATTCAATCTATGATATAAGAATCTAATTAAGGATAGCCTAAACCTAAAGAGATTGAACTTGAGTTATTTCTGTTTTATGCACCTTGTTCTGTGATTTTTATCAGTCTTTATTAAGTTCATACAATTTCAGTCATAAGGAAGTTTCTGGAAACAAGTGTTTCCTCCTTTCAGGAGTATGGATGTATGTTTCTGAAAGGTTGTCAACTACTTAAATAATTTATATCTATTTTCATCTTCTAAACATTTTGAAAGATTCATCCAAGCAGAAGAGAACCAAATAATTTTAAGAGTGTTAAAAATTATTTTCCTTTGGAAACTAGTGAATTATTTCTCTCTCACACATTCTCTTTGTCTCCTTTTGTGGCATATACATATACATCACACACACACACACACACACACACACACTCACACTCCATACACACGCATATACCATATACACATACCACAAATACACAAATGGGATTATATGCTTTGTATTTTAAGAGTGTTATGCATTGCTTTAAAAATGTAGTATTTTCTTTTTGCTTGGCTTCCTCCTCCTTCTCATCTTTCTCCCATCCCTTTGTCCCACATCACCAAACTTTCTATCCAGGGAACCCATGTTAACAACCTGGTATGTATCCTCTTATATTATTCTCAGTGGTCATAGTGTCATGAACAACATGGTTTCTTGGTCATTGTTTGAAAAAATGGGATTATGTTATTATATAACACTTTGCATAACTTTAAAAATTATTAAACAATAAGCATGGATATTCTTCTAAGTGTATTGGTTTAGCTAAAATTTATTCATTTGATAGAGACATAATAGTCGTGTGACTAAACCAGAGTTTAACTTCATTTTATTGAAGGGCACCACTTACTTTGTAGTATTTTGCTACCTCAAGTAGTGCTGTTATAAATATTCTTGTAAATATATTTTGCATATTTGTGCTTTTATTAGGGGAGATTCTGAAGTGAAGGAGTGCTAGGGCAAAAGCTATTGGTATTTTAGTTTTAAAAAATGCTGCCAGACTGTTTCCAAAAGGACATACCAATTCATATGTTGATCAGCGATGTAGAAATATATACATTTTCCTCTTATCCCCACAACCAGTGGACATTATTACTCTCTAATTTTTGCCTTTCTACTAGGTAGAAAATATTTTATTGATTATTGTTTTTTTCCCTTACTTTTAATAAGGTTGAGTATCTTTTTTTGTGTTTGTGGACATTTGGATTTGTTCTTTCCATATTCTCCTACCATTTTTCTATTGGCATTGTTATTTTTCTGTTAATTTTTAAAAGATACTTATGTATTCTAGATATTAACCCTCCGGTTCTCATTTCTAGTGGAAATACATCTCAAATCCATACATGTTCTTGTGGATTTTGTTTATTGCACCTTTTTTACATGCAGATGCTTAACAATTATCTGTAGTGTAGTTTCATCTTTTTTGTTGTTGTTATCTCTGGATTTTCTGTCTTTATTAGAAAGGTTTTCTGTACTTTCTAGATTATACAAGTAGTCTAGATTTATTGTATTTTGTTTTTTATGGTTTAATCTTTATCTGAGATTTATTTTTGTTTACGTTGCAAGAGAGAGATTCACCTGTATTTTTTTTTAATTTTATTTTTTTAAACATATAATATCTTTTTATCCCCAGGGGTACAGGTCTGTGAATCGCCAGGTTTACACACTTCACAGCACTCACCATAGCACATATCCTCCCCAATGTCCATAATCCCACCCCCCCACCCCCCTCCCCCCATTAACCCTCAGTTTGTTTTGTGAGATTAAGAGTCACTTATGGTTTGTCTCCCTCCCAATCTCATCTTGTTTCATTTATTCTTCTCCTACCCCCTTAACCCCCCATGTTGCATCTCTTCTCCCTCATATCAGGGAGATCATATGATAGTTGTCTTTCTCCGATTGACTTATTTCACTAAGCATGATACCCTCTAGTTCCATCCACGTCGTCGCAAATGGCAAGATTTCATTTCTTTTGATGGCTGCATAGTATTCCATTGTGTATATATACCACATCTTCTTTATCCATTCGTCTGTTGATGGACATCTAGGTTCTTTCCATAGTTTGGCTATTGTAGACATTGCTGCTATAAACATTCGGGTGCACGTGCCCCTTCGGATCACTACGTTTGTATCTTTAGGGTAAATACCCAGCAGTGCAATTGCTGGGTCATAGGGTAGTTCTATTTTCAACATTTTGAGGAACCTCCATGCTGTTTTCCAGAGTGGTTGCACCAGCTTGCATTCCCACCAACAGTGTAGGAGGGTTCCCCTTTCTCCGCATCCTCGCCAGCATCTGTCATTTCCTGACTTGTTAATTTTAGCCATTCTGACTGGTGTGAGGTGGTATCTCATTGTGGTTTTGATTTGTATTTCCCTGATGCCGAGTGATGTGGAGCACTTTTTCATGTGTCTGTTCGCCATCTGGATGTCTTCTTTGCAGAAATGTCTGTTCATGTCCTCTGCCCATTTCTTGATTGGATTATTTGTTCTTTGGGTGTTGAGTTTGCTAAGTTCTTTATAGATTTTGGACACTAGCCCTTTATCCGATATGTCATTTGCAAATATCTTCTCCCATTCTGTCAGTTGTCTTTTGGTTTTGTTAACTGTTTCCTTTGCTGTGCAAAAGCTTTTGATCTTGATAAAATCCCAATAGTTCATTTTTGCCCTTGCTTCCCTTGCCTTTGGCGATGTTCCTAGGAAGATGTTGCTGCGGCTGAGGTCGAAGAGGTTGCTGCCTGTGTTCTCCTCAAGGATTTTGATGGATTCCTTTCTCACATTGAGGTCCTTCATCCATTTTGAGTCTATTTTCGTGTGTGGTGTAAGGAAATGATCCAATTTCATTTTTCTGCATGTGGCTGTCCAATTTTCCCAACACCATTTGTTGAAGAGGCTGTCTTTTTTCCATTGGATATTCTTTCCTGCTTTGTCGAAGATTAGTTGACCATAGAGTTGAGGGTCTATTTCTGGGCTCTCTATTCTGTTCCATTGATCTATGTGTCTGTTTTTGTGCCAGTACCATGCTGTCTTGATGACAGCTTTGTAATAGAGCTTGAAGTCCGGAATTGTGATGCCACCAACTTTGGCTTTCTTTTTCAATATTGCTTTGGCTATTCGAGGTCTTTTCTGGTTCCATATAAATTTTAGGATTATTTGTTCCATTTCTTTGAAAAAAATGGATGGTACTTTGATAGGAATTGCATTAAATGTGTAGATTGCTTTAGGTAGCATAGACATTTTCACAATATTTATTCTTCCAATCCAGGAGCATGGAATATTTTTCCATTTCTTTGTGTCTTCCTCAATTTCTTTCATGAGTACTTTATAGTTTTCTGTGTATAGATTCTTAGTCTCTTTGGTTAGATTTATTCCTAGGTATCTTATAGTTTTGGGTGCAATTGTAAATGGGATGGACTCCTTAATTTCTCTTTCTTCTGTCTTGTTGTTGGTGTAGAGAAATGCAACTGATTTCTGGGCATTGATTTTATATCCTGACACTTTACTGAATTCCTGTACAAGTTCTAGCAGTTTTGGAGTGGAGTCTTTTGGGTTTTCCACATATAGTATCATATCATCTGCGAAGAGTGATAGTTTGACTTCTTCTTTGCCAATTTGGATGCCTTTAATTTCCTTGTGTTGTCTAATTGCTGAGGCTAGGACTTCTAGTACTATGTTGAATAGCAGTGGTGATAACGGACATCCCTGCCGTGTTCCTGACCTTAGCGGAAAAGCTTTCAGTTTTTCTCCATTGAGAATGATATTTGCGGTGGGTTTTTCATAGATGGCTTTGATAATATTGAGGTATGTGCCCTCTATCCCTACACTTTGAAGAGTTTTGATCAGGAAGGGATGCTGTACTTTGTCAAATGCTTTTTCAGCATCTATGGAGAGTATCATATGGTTCTTGTTCTTTCTTTTATTAATGTGTTGTATCACATTGATTGATTTGCGGATGTTGAACCAGCCTTGCAGCCCTGCAATAAATCCCACTTGGTCGTGGTGAATAATCCTTTTAATGTACTGTTGAATCCTATTGGCTAGTATTTTGGCGAGAATTTTTGCATCTGTGTTCATCAAGGATATTGGTCTGTAGTTCTCTTTTTTGATGGGATCCTTGTCTGGTTTTGGGATCAAGGTGATGCTGGCCTCATAAAATGAGTTTGGTAGTTTTCCTTCCATTTCTATCTTTTGGAACAGTTTCAGGAGAATAGGAAGTAGTTCTTCTTTAAATGTTTGGTAGAATTCCCCCGGGAAGCCGTCTGGCCCTGGGCTTTTGTTTGTTTGGAGATTTTTGATGACTGTTTCAATCTCCTTACTGGTTATGGGTCTGTTCAGGCTTTCTATTTCTTCCTGGTTCAGTTGTGGTAGTTTATATGTCTCTAGGAATGCATCCATTTCTTCCAGATTGTCAAATTTGTTGGCATAGAGTTGCTCATAGTGTGTTCTTATAATTGTCTGTATTTCTTTGGTGTTCGTTGTGATCTCTCCTCTTTCATTCCTGATTTTATTTATTTGGGTCCTTTCTCTTTTCTTTTGGATAAGTCTGGCCAGGGGTTTATCAATCTTGTTAATTCTTTCAAAGAACCAGCTCCTAGTTTCGTTGATTTGTTCTATTGTTTTTTTGGTTTCTATTTCATTGATTTCTGCTCTGATCTTTATGATTTCTCTTCTCCTGCTGGGTTTAGGGTTTCTTTCTTGTTCTTTCTCCAGCTCCTTTAGATGTAGGGTTAGGTTGTGTACCTGAGACCTTTCTTGTTTCTTGAGAAAGGCTTGTACCGCTATATATTTTCCTCTCAGGACTGCCTTAGTTGTGTCCCACAGATTTTGAACCGTTGTGTTTTCATTATCATTTGTTTCCATGAATTTTTTCAACTCTTCTTTAATTTCCTGGTTGACCCATTCATTCTTTAGAAGGATGCTGTTTAGTCTCCATGTATTTGGGTTCTTTCCAAATTTCCTCTTGTTATTGAGTTCTAGCTTCAGAGCATTGTGGTCTGAAAATATGCAGGGAATGATTCCAATCTTTTGATAACGGTTGAGACCTGATTTAGGACCGAGAATATGATCTATTCTGGAGAATGTTCCATGTGCACTAGAGAAGAATGTGTATTCTGTTGCTTTGGGATGAAATGTTCTGAATATATCTGTGATGTCCATCTGGTCCAGTGTGTAATTTAAGGCCTTTATTTCCTTGTTGATCTTTTGCTTGGATGATCTGTCCATTTCAGTGAGGGGATTGTTAAAGTCCCCTACTATTATTGTATTATTGTCGATGTGTTTCTTTGATTCTGTTATTAATTGGTTTATATAGTTGGCTGCTCCCACGTTAGGGGCATAGATATTTAAAATTGTTAGATCTTCTTGTTGGACAGATCCTTTGAGTATGATATAGTGTCCTTCCTCATCTCTTATTATAGTCTTTGGCTTAAAATCTAATTGATCTGATATAAGGATTGCCACTCCTGCTTTTTTCTGATGTCCATTAGCATGGTAAATTCTTTTCCACCCCCTCACTTTAAATCTGGAGGTGTCTTCAGGTTTAAGATGAGTTTCTTGTAGGCAACATATAGATGGGTTTTGTTTTTTTATCCATTCTGATACCCTGTGTCTTTTGATTGCGGCATTTAGCCCATTAACATTCAGGGTAAGTATTGAGAGATATGAATTTAGTGCCATTGTATTGCCTATAAGGTGACTGTTATTGTATATTGTCTCTGTTCCTTTCTGATCTACTACTTTCAGGGTCTCTCTTTGCTTAGAGGACCCCTTTCAATATTTCCTGTAGAGCTGGTTTGGTATTTGCAAATTCTTTCAGTTTTTGTTTGTCCTGGAAGCTTTTAATCTCTCCTTCTATTTTCAATGATAGCCTCGCTGGATATAGTATTCTTGGTTGCATGTTTTTCTCATTTAGTACTCTGAATATATCATGCCAGCTCTTTCTGGCCTGCCAGGTCTCTGTGGATAAGTCTGCTGCCAATCTAATATTTTTACCATTGTATGTTACAGACTTCTTTTCCCGGGCTGCTTTCAGGATCTTCTCTTTGTCACTAAGACTTGTAAATTTTACTATTAGGTGACGGGGTGTGGGCCTATTCTTATTGATTTTGAGGGGGGTTCTCTGAATCTCCTGGATTTTGATGCTTGTTCCCTTTGCCATATTGGGGAAATTCTCTCCAATAATTCTCTCCAATATACCTTCTGCTCCCCTCTCTGTTTCCTCTTCTTCTGGAATCCCAATTATTCTAATGTTGTTTCGTCTTAATTCTCCCCTCATGGTCCAGTAGCTGTTTGTCCCTCTTTTGCTCAGCTTCTTTATTCTCTGTCATTTGGTCTTCTATATCGCTAATTCTTTCTTCTGCCTCATTTATCCTAGCAGTGAGAGCCTCCATTTTTGATTGCACCTCATTAATAGCTTTTTTGATTTCAACTTGGTTAGATTTTAGTTCTTTTATTTCTCCAGAAAGGGCTTTTATATCTCCCGAGAGGGTTTCTCTAATATCTTCCATGCCTTTTTCAAGCCCGGCTAGAACCTTGAGAATCGTCATTCTGAACTCTAGATCTGACATATTACCAATGTCTGTATTGATTAGGTCCCTAGCCTTTGGTACTGCCTCTTGTCCTTTTTTTTGTGGTGAATTTTTCCGCCTTGTCATTTTGTCCAGATAAGAGTAGATGAAGGAGCAAGTTAAATACTAAAAGGGTGGCAACAACCCCAGGAAAATATGCTTTAGCCAAATCAGAAGAGATCCCAAATCGTGAGGGGGAGAAAGGGGATAAAAAGAGGTTCAGAAAGAAGAAAAAAAAAAAGAAGAAAGAAAAAAAAAAGAAACAATTAAAAAA
>NW_019154094.1:16346239-16409401 GCF_002288905.1 Enhydra lutris kenyoni
AAAAAAAAAAGAAACAATTAAAAAAAGAAAACCAATAAAGAAAAAAATATAAAAAGGAAAAAATATATATATATTAGATAAACTAGTTAAAAAACGTTAAAAAAGAAAAGGGTAAAAGTTAAAAAAATTTAGCAAAAGAAGAAAAATAAATTGAAAAAGAAAAAAAATTAAATTAACTGCAAGGCTAAAGAATCATGGGGAGAAAGCCATTAGTTCCGTGCTTTGCTTTCTCCTCCTTTGGAATTACGCTGCTCTCCTTGGTATTGAAACTGTACTCCTTGGTAGGTGAACCTGGTCCTGGCTGGGCTTCTTGTTGATCTTCTCGGGGAGGGGCCTGTTGTAGTGATTCTCAAGTGTCTTTGCACCAGGCGGAGTTGCACCGCCCTTACCAGGGGCCGGGCTGAGTAATCCGCTCGGTTTTGCTTTTGGGAGCTTTTGTTCCCTGAGCGCTTTCCGTAGAGTTCTGGAGGGCGGGAATGAAGATGGCGGCCTCCCGGTCTCTGGCCCGGAGGAGCCGAGAGCCCGGGGCCCCACTCCTCAGTGCGCCCTCAGAGAACAGCGCCGATTTACTCCCGTCACCCTGCCTCCGGCCGCGCTCCGAGCTGACCGAGCCTGCGACCGGTTCAAGGTAACCCCGAGCTTAGAGCTTACTCCTCGGCTCTGTCTCTGTAGCCGGCTTCCCTGTTCGAATACCTGTAAGCTCTGCGACACTCAGACACCCCCGATCCTTCTGTGACCCTGCGGGACCTGAGGCCATGCTGACCCTGTGTGGGCTTCACTCCGGTTAAGCCTCTGGAGCGATGTCCCTCAGCGGAACAGACTTTTAAAAGTCCCGATTTTGTGCTCCGTTGCTCCGCCGCTTGCCGGGAGCCGGCCCCTCCCCCCGCGGTCTATCTTCCCGTCGCTTTGGATTCACTTCTCCGCCCGTCCTACCTTTCAGAAAGTGGTTGATTTTCTGTTTCTAGAGTTGCTGTTCTTCTTCTCTTCGATCTCCCGTTGGATTTGTAGGTGTTTGCAATCTTTAGATAAGCTATCTAGCTGATCTCCCGCTACCTGAAGTAGTCTCAGCCTGTTACTTCTCTGCCATCTTGACTCCTCCCCTCCCCTGTCTCACCTGTATTTTCTTCCAGATGAATAACCAACTTGGTCTACATTACTTAAACCATCCATTCTTTTTTTAGCTGACTGAAATAAAATTTCTGATATATATTTAATCCTCAAATTTAGAGAGATCTGGCTATGGATTCTCTGATTATTACACTGACTATCCAGTGAATATTTTGGTACCATTATGATATTATTTTGATTACAATACAATATTTTTTAAAGATTTTATTTATTTATTTGACAGAGAGAGAGAGAGAGAGAGAGATCACAAGTAGGCAGAGAGGCAAGCAGAGAGAGAGAGGGGGAAGCAGGGTCCCCACTGAGCAGGGAGCCTGATGCAGGGCTGGATCCTAGGACCCTGGGATCATGACCTGAGCTGAAGGCAGAAGCTTTAACCTCTGAGCCACCCAGGCGCCCCGATTATAGCAGAATATTAAAGTTCTAATACCTGGTAGGACATCATCTCCTTTTCTTCTTCATCTTTTTCTTAGTTGCTTTTGGGTTCCGCCCCCCTCCTTGGATCTAAACTTTAAAATAAATGGCTCTAATTCTTAAAAGTCTCTTACCTCAGTTTTAATTGTATTAAATTTATATATTAATTTTTGGATTTCTTTGGTGATTTTGAAATCTACCCATTCAAGAACATCACATGTCTTTGTATTTATTCAGAGACATGTTGACTTCTGTTTATTTCTATGGTACTCAGCTCTTTGCTAAGTTCTTCATTAAATTTACTAGTAGTTTACCAGAGTCTTCTGGGTTTGCAAGGCACAGAATCCTATAATCAACAACAAAAAAAATTATCTCTTTTTTCCCCTAATACTTATACTATTATTTTATTTTCTAGCTCTATTTTATTTTTTTCAAACTGTCAAGTTACTATTTATTACATACTGAAGATGATTAACAGGCACCTCAGTATAGCTCCTAACTTAAATTAAAATGTGTTTAGTGTTTCATAATCTAGGATAATATTTTTTAATCACCGGTAAATAGACTTTATTATACTTAAGTCATAGATGTCTATTTTCTTTTTTTATTAATTTGTTTTTAAAAGATTTTATTTATTTATTTGACAGAGTGAGAAGAGGGAACACAAGTAGGGGGAGTGAGAGAGGGAGAATCAGGCTTCCCACTGAGCAGGGAGCCAGATGTGGGGTTTGATCCCAGGACCCTGGGATAATGACTTGAGCCGAGGGCAGATGCTTAATGACTGAGCCACCAGGTGCCCCATCTATTTCGTTTTTATTTAGCTTTTATATCAGCAATAGTTTTGGCTTAGTTTTATCTAAGGACCTTTCAACAAATACTGATATGATCATGTGATATTCCTCCTTTAATGATGTGATGAATTTATAATTACAGATTTCCTGATAGTAACTCACTCTTGCATTCCTAGAATATACCTTAGTTGATCACATGATATTATTATTCTTTGCTGCATTGTTGGGTTACATTGCTAATATGTTCTTTCAAATGTTTCATCTTACATAATTTCTATTATGTGGTTTGCACAAGCTTTACTTTAAACACATCTGTTAAAAATATTTTGTTGAAACCATAAGTGACTCAATCTCACAAAACAAACTGAGGGTTGCTGGGGGGAGGGGCCCGGGAAGGGTGGTGGGGTTATGGACATTGGGGAGGGTATGTGCTATGGTGAGTGCTGTGAAGTGTGTAAACCTGGCGATTCACAGACCTGTACCCCTGGGGATAAAAATACATTATATGTTTATAAAAAAATAAAAAAAATTAATTAAAAAAATAAATAAATTTAAACTCCTTTAAAAAAATATTTTGTTGAAGGTTTTGTTAATCAAGTACAGAGTCAAATATTGTGAATGCAAATATTCATTCAACAAATATTCATCAAGCTCAATTCTATGCCAGGCTTTTTTCTAGGTGCTGGTTATATAACAAGTCAACAGCACAGATACATACCTTGCTTCGTGGGGTTTATATTTTAATGAAATGACAGTGTTCATTGAGAAATAAATGCCTTATAAATTTATTATTTCTTTCAATTTCTCTATCTATACTTATTTTGTGTACCAGATCTGTTCAACTCTGAAAAGATTTCCACTATTATTCTTATTAAGCTCTGCTTCATTTGTATTATTTTTGCTTTTTTTGATGCGTTTTTTGATATCTTTAGATTTATAACTGTTAAATTCTTTTTGTAAGTTATACCACATGGTATTATCTTAGATTAGTGTTTAGTAATTTTAATATTGCTGCTGCTCTTGCTTTTATTTGCTTGTATCGATCTAACATAAAGTGATTTTTAACCTTGATTATTTACTTTTATTTGGGTGAATGAAGTTGGGTTTTATTTTATACATGATATGACCATCTGTCATTTTTAATGTGGGAATTTGGATCTGCCATATTTAGTATTATGACTATAAGGTTGATTTCATTTCTTTTATGATTTTATTTATTCATTTATTCAGCAAACATGTGAAGTGCCTCCTATGTGACAATGTTCTAGGGATTCAACAATGAATACAACAGGTGAAATCCCAAACTCATGACATTTACATAGTAGTTTGTGGGGGGCTAAAATATAAAAAAAAAAAATCAGTAAAATATTGAGTGTATTAGAAGGTGATAGAAGTTATACAGAAAAATAAAAGAATAGGTTATGGGCAATGTTAGGAAGGTTGTTATTTTAAGTAGAGTGGGCAGAGCGGGTCCCACTGAGAAAAAGACATTTGAGAAAATAATTGAAGTTGAGGAAATGAGTCAAGTGGGATCTGAGAGTATAGTTTTCCAGGCAGAAGGAATGGTTTGCATAAGATTTTAGTGTGTCTGGCATTTCCAGTTATACATCAAGATGGGTAAGGTGGTGGTTTTGGTAGAGAAGGAGGTGAAAGGAAGACAATGAATTCAAAGAGAAGCTTGATAATCATTCAAAGGCTTACTCTAAATGAATTAGAAAGTCACTGGCAATTTAAAAAATGCACTTAATCACATTTATTGAGGTATATATTTATATACAATGAAATGTATTCTAATGAGTTTTGAAACATTTGTATACTTGTATAAATACCACCACTATCAAGATATAAAAAATATTTATTACCCAGAAAGTTCCTTTGTGCCCATCTTAGTCAGTAACCAGCTCCCATGTCTGGTTCCAAGCAACCACTAATCTTTTTTTTTTTTTTATGACTAAAGATTAGATTTGTTTTTTCTAGACTTTATACAAATGGAATCATATAGTACCCTTTGGTGTCTGGATGTTTTTGTTCAGTGTAATTTTTTTTTTAAGTTTTTTTTGGGGGGGTGGAGAAAGAGAGTGGGAGGAGGGGCTGAGGGAGAGGAAGAGAATCCCAAGGAGACTCCCTGCTGAGCCCTGATGAGAGGCTCGATCTCACAACCCAGAGCTCACGACCCAAAGTCAAGAGTTGGAGGCTTAACCCACTGAGCTACCCAGGCGCCCCAGCATAATGTCTTGAGATTTACCCATGTTGTGTGTATTAATAATTCTTTTATTAGTGCTGAATAATATTCTATTGTATGAGTATACCTCAATTTAATTAGCCATTCACTGGGTATGGTGAAGGACATTTGGGTTGTTTTCAGTTTCTGACTATTATGAGTAAAACTGTCATGAACAAAGCATATGTAAGTCTTTGTGTGGACCTATGCTTTCACTTTTCTTGAATAAATATCTAGAAATAGAATAGCTGGGTCAATAGTAAAAGAATGTTAAACTTTATATGTGCCAAACTATTTAAAAAAAAAAAAAGTGAACCATTTTGCATTCCCACTAGCAATGTTGGAGAATTTCCATTGCTCCATTTCCTCATCAGCATTTGATAATGTCAGGATTGTAAGTTGTATTCAATCTAATGGATGTGGAGTGGTATCTCATTATTGTTTTAATTTGCAATGCCCTGATAAGTCCTGATGTTGAGCTCCTCTGCATGTGCTTCTTACCTATAAATGTATCCTTTTTTGTAGAGATTCTGTTCAGATCTTTGCACATTATTTTTTATTGGTTTGTTTGGCTTCCTTTTATTAAATTGTAAGAATCCTTCTTTTTTTTGGGTTGTAGGAAAAAAAGACTATGGATACAAAGTCTTTTGTCCTGTGTGTGTGTGTGTGTGTGTGTGTGTGTGTGTGTACATGTATATACTAATGCAGAACTAAATATAGCCAATGTCAAAATATATCAAATAATATTTAACATTAATATAGCAATTAAAAATGTTAATACCTGTTTGGAATCAATTTTTTTTAAAATAATTTCTGGGATAGAACAATTTCTGGGTAAGGTTATATGAGGCACAGTGTTGTAATTTTAAAAATCCAGAGAGCCTCTGCAACACTCATTTATGTCTACATACTTTGTAACTCACAGTGCAGAGGTATTACCAAAATTCTTTCATTTCAAATTGTATCATTAAGTTTTCACTGGGTACAAAAGGAAGAGTTTAATTTTACTTGGCATATATCCTTCCATTCCCTTTGGCTGGCTGAAAATACATTCCCTTTGGCTGGCTGAATATGTAAGTTACACCTATAGCTATTACATATTACAACTCATACTGTTATTAACAATCTCTTTTAGATCTGAAACTCAATTGATCTAGAATTACCATGATTATCTATCTAGCATGACCTTCTGAATTTTTACAAGGATGAAGTTATATGTCAGAGGCCTTAAAAAGATGCATTTACCATTTTAGCTTCCTGGGGGCAATAGGAAGATTTATTTTCCCAACTGTTACTTAGTTCTACCATAATATCTTCTTTACCTTAGGAAGAACAACAGTGCATTTTTTTGTGTTCAGCTCAGCCTGCCAGCTGAGTCCTTCTCCTATGTTCTTTTCTCATCCACATCCTCCTTCCTGTGTTTGCTTAGTGTACAAATACCACAAACCAACCTTTCCATCTCCTGTGAATTAGAAAATATTATCACAGCCAGGATATTGTTGAAAATTAAATTTAACAAATAAAAGTGTAGTGAAGTTTTAAATATAAATCAGACACATCTCTAGTATTTGCTTTTAACTGCACACCTTCTAAGAAATTATATTTTTACTCCCAGCAAATTACCTAGGAGAAAAAAATGACAAGAGTAATCTATTTTTTTCACAGCTGGTTGGTTGGCCAGAGTTTCTCATCAAGGAGTACATGCTGTTTGCTCCCCAGATGGACAGCCTGGATGAGCTACAAATCCACAGAGCCTGGGACACAAGGTGGAAATTATACTGCCAGTGCTTTTAATCTTGCACAGCTCTGCACACTCGAAATTGCAAGTGGCCCATTTCCAAATGAACATCTATTGGGACAATATCCTATATCTTGTCAGAATGAGTCCCATTAAATCCTCAGCTGGAATTAGACCAAAAACTTGTAATAATTACGGGAAACTTATTAAAAAGTTGAAGCCCTAGACTGTGACAGTGAAAACACTTAGGCCACATTAACAGTAATTGAAATCTCTATGAGTATTTCTTTTCAATCAGTTCTTGTTGATGGCCAAGCGAAGAATGCCCAAATGAGAAGGTGTGAAACCCAAACACCCAGCTTCTAAGGGGAGTAATTGTCTTTTGTTTCACTATGAAATGTACTGTTGGAATAGTAGTCAACTGCTCTCTGGAGCCAAGGCACCTGCCAGACAGCTGCCCCTGGCTCCCATCATGAGCTTGGGTCTCACCACTGTGTCCACCATCAGGATGCAGTCTCTCTGGGCCTCTCCCCAATGTCGTGGGTCTGCTTCTCCCTCTCTTGCCATTCTACCCCTAGTAAGTCCTGAGTGTTAACAACAAGAGTATTAAATAAATAATTTTGAAAACTGGCCTAGCAAATATTTTGGTAATAAATTAGGGCTTTGTTTTGAAAGTAGAAAATATTAAAGTAATCTTTTCTGTGTTTCATTCACAAGAATGACTCTATTTTCAATTTCTTCTCAGATGGAAAATTTTGTAAAAAGAACTTTATCAAGTTAGGAGACTTTTTCATCTTTTTAATTTTTTTTTTTCTAATTTTGAAAATTTGTTTAGTTTTTACTTTTTTTAACTTCAAGTTTTTATTTAGACTCTATTTAGTTAACATGTATGGTAAAACTGGCTTCAGGTGTAGAACTTAATGATTTAACACTTACATGTTATACCCAGGGCTCTTCACAACAAGTATTCTCCTTAATACCCATCACCCATTTAGCCCATCCCCCACCTACCTCCCTCCATCTACCCTCAGTTTGTTCTCTATAGTTAAGTGTATCTTATGATTGGGGCACCTGGGTGGCTCAGTTAAGTGTCTGACTCTTGGTTTTGGCTCATGTCATGATCTCAGGGTGGTAAGATAAAGGCCAGCATTGGGTTCTGCGCTTAGAGCAGAATCTGCTTAAGATTCTCTCTCTCCCTCTGCCCCTCCCCCCACTCATACCTGCTCTCTCTCTCTCTCTCTCTCAAATGAATAAATAAATAAATAAATATTTTTAAAAAAGTCTCATCATTTTTCAGCTTGTTTTTTGAGTCTCTTTTTTCAGTTTGTTTTTCAGTCATTTTTACATTGAAGAAGCAGTATACCTGATCATGTTTGACTTTTTATTTCTGTATTGCTGGGGGTGATATTTGGGCAATCTTAATTTTGATTTGTTTTGGCTTTTATAGCTCAGGATAACTTAAAGAGACAATTTGGACTTGAGAGAGGAACAACAGAGAAAAAAAATCCCTCAAATTTTGGGCTCATTGGAGGGTAGGCCATTCTCAATGGCAAATCTGATTTACAGATCATATCTAATGAATGTAATTGAATCTATTTTTTACAGAAATCCTGATGCCCAACAAATAATGCAAGTAGAAGGCCAAACCTTTTCGAGTACCAGGCTGGGTCATGGGCACCAGATGACAGGAGGGGCAGTGACAGATTGGAGTGACCCAGAGAAGTGGAACGGTGATGGTGAGAGACTCCAAACTAGACTTTTTGTGCAGAGGTCAAAGAAGGGAACTCTGAGGAGTCCCAGTGTGGGGAGGATGCAAAGTGCATGGGTGCAGAAGGTGGAGAGATGACCTAAGGGTGAAAAGAAAGACCCAGATGGACTGTTGTCTCAAAACAAGGAAGAATGAGCTGCCAAAATTAGCGTCTTGTTTTGTAGAGGTGTTCCAGGAAGGTCTGGGCAATCATTAGTTGGAATTATGGTAGAGATAACATACTTAAGTCTGAATGATGAAAGTAAATAAGTAACCCTAGGTCCCTTCCAATTCAAATGTGCCAAGATTTTATGAGACTCCATTTATTTTGTCAAGAGGATGAGACATATTTTGCAATTCATATCATCCAAATGAATGCCAGTGCTATATCAGAAAATCATTTTTCCTAAATACTTTACAGATACTACTGTTATGATCTTCAGAATGTTTTTTTCTTAGATCCTATGATATAAACATACTCTAGTTGAATTTATATTTATCATGGATTCTGAAGTAGCTAAAATCTAAGGAACTTGCTTCTGAAATGATGGATTGTGATGAAGGTGTTAATACTCACCAACCACTTTATATTTATTTATTTATTTGAGAGAGCAAGATTGAGCTGGGGGAGGGGCAGAAGGAAAGGCAGAAGGAGAGAAGCAAGCCTCCCCACTGAGCGCAGAGCCCAATCCTAGGCTGGATTCCAAGATCCTGAGATCATGATCTGAGCCAAAATCCAGAGTCAGACACTCAACCAACTGAGCCACCCAGGTGCCTGTCACCAACCACTTTAAACACTTAAAAAAGTAAAATATCATATTTTAAATTATGGAAAGCATCTTTAGAATGGATTCAGAATTCCCTATTCAACATTTATATTCTAGATATTTTATGTTGTGAGGGGGTACTTACAGTCTTGCTAGATTTCCATTACTTAAAATAAGCTCCTGATAGGAGATGATTGTAAGCTCTAGAACAGAACTGAAATCTCTGTCTTTCTATGTAATCCGTTATTCTTAGGTTATAAAGTGATAGTCATAGTAAGATGGTACTTCAGGGCCTATAATGTGTTCTTGGTCAATACCAATGTAAGGTACAGCAAGAAAGTATTAAGTGACAACACAGAAGACCATTAACTCTAATTTCATTAAAACCAACAGCTGTAAAGTAGTTCTCTGTACAGTGAACCAGTGTGCTCTGGCCTGAGTATGTTTAAGAGGAGATCAAACCTAAGAGAATCAGAGGATTGATCATTGAAAACAACCTCATTCTGCCTCCTAGAGTACAGGGTGTGAAGAGGGAGGAGACCTGAGAAGCAGTGGAAATGGCCAGAGTGTGGACAAGAGTATTCAGGGATAGAGGATACACCCTTACTTCTTATTAGACACTTGCACTTCCCTTTTCTCTGTTGCTGTTATCCTCTCTATCAGCTACTATGACATCTTGTTTGGTTTTTGCTTGCATCCTTGAAGACCCTAAGGGAATAATCACTTTTCCCAGTTTGTTAAGAGGATAAAATAACAAAATAGTGGTGTTTTATATTCAGTTTCTATTGCTTCCTGCATGATTATCCCGGGCCATGTTTGGTTCTTGACTGGATTTCTTTTCCCAGTCTCTCAGTCAGTACCAGAAAGAGAACTTCTATTGGTCTCTGTGGTGCCCTGGCCTTACTTATAACCTGGGGGAGCTCTAATTTGCCTTGACTCTTAAGTGCTGTCAGAATCTGCTTTCTTCTCTAAAGCTGATCTTTGGGGAGCCTCACGTACCCTGGGAACATAAACGCTATGAAAGGAGTTTGAGAACAGATTTAAAGATTCAGAGGCAAGGGTCAGGCCTCAGAGAAACTGCAAAGGTGGCTGGACAGTCAGAGCCTCCAGCACTATTTTCTCCTGTCCAGTCACCTTCTCCTTGGGTGGCTGTTCTGTGTCTCCCAACTGCCTTTCCTTCCTTGCCAACC
This sequence comes from Enhydra lutris kenyoni, assembly GCF_002288905.1. Taxonomy (NCBI): domain Eukaryota; kingdom Metazoa; phylum Chordata; class Mammalia; order Carnivora; family Mustelidae; genus Enhydra; species Enhydra lutris. The sequence continues at coordinate 16,356,233 of NW_019154094.1, forward strand.
CCCGCTCAGTCTTAAGAAACCCAGTACCTGTGCCTTTTCCAACGAAGAACCTCCAGAGGGACACCCCACCTGGACTTTCCTGCATTTCCACATTTCCCACCTGCTTTCCTCCATTGAAATCTGACTTTGCTTTCTCATAATCTAAGAGCCTGTTAGGTGATTACAAAGGGCGGGATTACAAAGTGCTTTCTGGGTAACACAGGGGAATGTGCTAATCTGAAGATCATTCTGCACAAATGGATCAAGTAGTGTATTAGTTCCCATTGTTGCTGTAACAAATTAATGAAAATTTAAAACAATACAGATTTATTCTCTGGAAATCAGAAGTCTCAAATCAAGGAGTTGGGAGGGCTGTGCTTCTTCTGGAGGCTTCAGGAGAAAATGTTTCTTGCCTTTTTTTTTAAAGATTTTTTTTTTTTTTATTTATTTATTTGTCAGAGAGAGAGAGAGAGGGAGAGAGAGCGAGCACAGGCAGACAGAATGGCAGGCTGAGGCAGAGGGAGAAGCAGGCTCCCGGATGAGCAAGGAGCCCGATGTGGGACTCGATCCCAGGACGCTGGGATCATGACCTGAGCCGAAGGCAGCTGCTTAACCAACTGAGCCACCCAGGCGTCCCTGTTTCTTGCCTTTTTTAGCTTCTAGAAAATGCCTGCATTTTTTGGCTTTTTTGGATTCCTCCATCTACCCTTTTTATCTTCTAGAAGGTGCTTCTATTTTTTGGCTTTTTTGGATTTCTCCAAACTCTTGCTTCTATCCTCATATCTACCCCTCACTCTGATCTGTCTCTTCTTGTAAGGACCTTAATGGTTGTATCAGGTGCACTTGGATAATCCAGGCTAATCCTCTTGTCGCAGGATCCTTAACTTAATCTTCCCTGCAGAGTCCTTTTTGCTGTAGAAGGTAACATACTCACAGGTTCCAGGGGTTGGGATGAGGACATCTTTGGGTGGCAGTTTTTCAGCCTGCAAGTAATATTCAGTGTAGATACTCCTTTAACTCAGTGTTTCTCAAAATGGAGCAATATATAGACCCCTTTTTAAGGAATAAAATGTTATAGACTTTGCCCTGTGTTGACTTACATTTATTAATTTGTCACATGAATGCTTATGAATATTAAACTGCTTATAAATGCCTTATGTTTGCAGCTCTTCTGTGAAGATAAAAAGAAAACAAATTTACAAATTAAATACAATCCATAAGTGAATAAAATTCAAATTAAGTATACTAATTTCATGTGGTTGGGGATGTGGTTTCACTGAAAGTTGAATTGCTGAGAAAATTTGAGCATAGTGCTGACCCTGGGAGTTGGATTTCTCCCAAGTTTAACACACCTATATTTAACACACCTCTATTGGTGTGTGATGACTCCATTCTTCCTTTTCTTCACTTGCAGTCATTGTTCCTAGAGGATTCTCTGACATAATTTGGTTTTTACCTTTCTTGAATACTTGCTAACTTTCTTATTTGCCCTAGACAATGGAAATATTACTACGTATCCCAGTAAAAATACTGGCTCTGAATTTGCATAGCAATACTTGGCTAGATAATGATCATCCAGGAGATCCAGGGTAGGCTTTGTTAGAAAATATTGAATTTTTTTTTAAGATTTTATTTATTTATTTGACAGACAGAGATCACAAGGAGGCAGAGAGGCAGGCAGAGAGAGAGGGGGAAGCAGGCTCCCTGCTGAGCAGAGAGCCTGATGCGGGGCCTGATTCCAGGACCCTGAGATCATGACCTGAGCCAAAGGCAGGGGCTTTAACCCACTGAGCCACCCAGGCGCCCCGAAAATATTGAATTTTTTAATTGAAAACCCAGTCATAATTTGTCACAGAAAATTCATCTGAGGAGCTCTGCCTTAACTCTTGACTTTAATGGTGGAAATCGCAGGCAGTGAAGGGAATGTTTTTCATTGAGAATATTCTTCCAGGTTAACCTCACATCACTTAAGTTGACTTTTGAATCTTTGTAGAATACTCTAAATCTGTGGAGGGGAATACCTTCTAAGCCTGTCTTTCCATAGTCTGTGGCTCTACATTCGGTGGGAAAAAAGGTTGGTAAGAAAGAAGAGAGCAGGGGATAGACAGAGTACGAGTGATATGTGGGCTGATGAGCCAACAAGAAACTGTAAATATATGAGAGCCCTGGTTCCAATTACACTGAAGAGTTGGGCTAGTGAGTTACATAGTCACCTCAATGAGACAGAATTTAAATGCACTCAGTCTGGGCTGGGCTCCCAGTCGTGGTCGCTACGTGGTCATGCCTGATCCACATGAAGCTAAATTTTTTCCTTGGTATACTCCTCCATTAGTGAAGGTTGGAAGGAGGTGATTTCACAAGCTTCTGGTCCAAAATTCTTTTGTTTGCTGAGCTCCATGCTGTTCTGAATACATCAGTTACAACTCTGCTTTCTTCCAGGAAAATTCTGGTCTGCAGTGGGGTCCGTGAAAGTGATTAGAAATTCTGGGGCTGGTAGGAGATGCTCACCTCTATTCCATTCCTGCTGAAATTCATTGGCTTCTAATTTTTAATTTGTTTTGGGGAAAGAAAAGACAATTTTAACATTTCTACAATTCCACCAATGGTTTTTCCCTTTCCCTTTGATAGGTCCCTAGAACGTAAGTTCCATCAAACTGGGGCTTTTCTTTCTCTACCATTATTTCATCAATGTCTAGAATTGTGGCAGGCACTCAGCATTTTTCATATTACATACATATATCATTTTGTATAAAAAGGCATCATATAAAACAGCTTGGTTTTTTTAAGCTTATATATTACCAAAACTTGACATAGCAAGAACGTTCTTCTATAACAGTTTCCGTAATGGCTCCCTGATGTTCTACTTTAGAGTCACATGACACTTTACTTAATTCCCTGTTGATGCACATTTTGTTGGTGTGCAAAATGTTATAACTCATGATGTCTCAGGGAAAGCTGGGCACTTGAATATGCACCCCTTTCTTGCACTCTCTCTTCTGTCCTGTGGGACAACACAGCAACAAGAGCAGGCGAGGTGGCAGACCTCAGGCTCTCCTGCTGGCCTGGACAGACTTGGCAGGATCATCTCTGGACCTCCGGCTCCCTCACTAACTTCACACACTTCACTTAGACTCCGAAATCTTGGTTGTCACTATCCTTCTTCCACCTGGCGCATTTGAGTCAAACAAGAAACAAGTGTTGTATTTCTTTTCTTATTCAAAGCCATCATCCAACATTGTTGACTATTGCATTTCAATACTTTTAATAGGACATGTGTCTAGGGCTGAATCTCTGATTTCTTCCCCCCTTAGGAGATTTTGGCTGATTGGTCAGAACATAGCTTATTTTGTTTTGCTAATTTTATGCAAAGCCCTGCCTATCACTTAATCTTCAACACCTCTCAAATCAATTGATCAGAGGTAATTTAGATAAAGCATCTGCTTTCTCTTCCTACCCAGTGATCAATAAGTGACTGTTTAGGAATAATGAAGTGTCCTCACTTCTTAGCAGGCAACACCTACAGGTCCCTCAGGTCCTGGCACATGAACTTGCTGCTGTGACCAAGGAGAAATGATCTCCTTAGAGGGTAAGCTCCTTGGTACTATGAGTCTGAGGAGAAATCAGTGACTCGTTAGCTTCAAGAAATGTCCCTTTCCATCTTCTAGAGAACTATCCTCTGTGTTTTCTTGCCTCTAAAAGTTTAAGGAGATCCCAGTTATTTTTATTTATTCACCCATGTTGGCCAGTGTCAGATGGCCATACTCAAAGTCTCAGAATAAAACAGTCTTACAGGAGTTAAAGGTGTTTTACATTATATTTATCCACAAGACATATTCTATTTAATTAATATATATAAGAGACATAGTGGTAATACTTCCTATTTTTAGTGTTTTCATAGCTTATAAAAGTCTTCTGCACACTGTGTCATTTGTCCCTTTTAGCCTGAAGATCTCTCTCACTGGAGAGAAAGCTGACTTTGAGAAAGAGCAATGTTTTGCCCATTGCACAGTTAGTGGGCAGTGAAGTCAGAATTCAAATCCCAGTCACCGGGGAAGCTTATTAAAAAACGCAGTTTCCTGGGCTCACCCCTCCCAGGGATTCTACACCATTTGGTCTGTTGCAGGGCCAGGAATCACTATTTTTTTTTTTTTTTTTTAAACTCCTCTTGACATCCTAATGTGTAGTCAGGGGGCTCTCCAACCATAGTCTAGGTAGTGATGAAACAATATGCTGTTAGCCCCTAATCAAGAAAAGAAACAATTTAGCTCAAAAAATAGAAAAGAATGATGACTTTATTTTGCTCTCCCTCTATGTCATTAGAGAAAATAATGGGAGTTTAAAAGTCATTGCAGAGAGATTAAGCTTTTTATTAAGAATTATGGAACGGCAGAAGCTTCTAGCTATGGTCTGACCCCCTCAGGGAAGAAAGCTGCTCCCTTCCCGCTGGCAGGTGACCCCTTTAACAGCAATGTGTGGCCAGTCAATACCTTACCATTACCTTATTTTGACCTATCTCCTTTTGATGATGCAAAAGAATGTTAATCAAGGCTGACTCTTTTTTGGCTCATCAAAAGACTTGACTCCAGTCTGTGAATCTCCACTCTTTGTTTAAAGTCCTGAAGTGCAAGGATTTGGCTATTCTATTTGTCTTTTCTGTCTTGTCTGGAATGGGTTTGGCACACATCCAAGGCTTCACCTATATGGCTCCTTTTCATACTCAGGTCTCAGAAAAGCGGCAGAATTCTCTGCTGTCCACACACCAGGGTTGTTTAATCTTGAGAGGGCTTCTGGGACTGCAGTGGGGCCTGTGTGGTGGGCCTGCTTCATGTATGTTTGTAAACCACTGCCAATGTTTGGTTCATTATGCCTCTCCCTCTAAAAGGGCCTCCTCAGATTTCCAGTCCTTTGTTGTTTGGGGTCTATTCATGTGTACTCTTCTTGTGTAACTGCCTCCATTTTAAATAGCTGGCTTTGAGGAGGCAAGAGGCACCCAGGCACAACAAAGCCCAGTCTTGACAGCCAGACCCACCTGCCAGGTTGGAATTGCGGGGCTCCCACTCCTGAGCCGGGAGGCCTGGGCCAAAACACTTCATTCCCTTGAGCCTCCGCTTCTTGATTTGATTTGAGAATTAAATCAAATAATTGGTTAAGTGCCTGGCATCCCATGGGTGCTCACAATCCTTGTTAGTCTGCTTTCCTGGATTTGATAGTCTTTTTCCAATCACTATAGTTGCATCCTTTAAACCAGCCTGTGGGATCTTCTCCCCTCAGTAAGTAGGTCTGGCTATTCAACAGTGCATTGGGAAAACTGGAATTCTATCTCAGATGTCTGATTCTGAGGTAATATCTGAATGGGGATGAGGTCCGGAGCCAATGGCCAAGGAAGAATTCTTTTTTTTTTTTTTTTAAATTTCTTTTCAGCATAACAGAATTCATTGTTTTTGCACCATACCCAGTGCTCCATGCAATACGTGCCCTCCTTAATACCCACCACCTGGCTCCCCCAACCTCCCACCCCCCGCCCCTTCAAAACCCTCAGATTGTTTTTCAGAGTCCATAGTCTCTCATGGTTCACCTCCCCTTCCAATTTCCCTCAACTCCCTTCTCCTCTCCATCTCCTTATGTCCTCCATGTTATTTGTTATGCTCCAGAAATAAGTGAAACTATATGATACTTGACTCTCTCTGCTTGACTTATTTCATTCAGCATAATCTCTTCCAGTCCCGTCCATGTGGCTACAAAAGTTGGGTATTCCTCCTTTCTGATGGAGGCATAATACTCCATAGTGTATATGGACCACATCTTCCTTATCCATTTGTCCGTTGAAGGCCATCTTGGTTCTTTCCACAGTTTGGCGACCGTGGCCATTGCTGCTATAAACATTGGGGTACAGATGGCCCTTCTTTTTACTACATCTGTATTTTTGGGGTAAATACCCAGTAGTGCAATTGCAGGGTCATAGGGAAGCTCTATTTTTAATTTCTTGAGGAATCTCCACACTGTTCTCCAAAGTGGCTGAACCAAGTTGTATTCCCATCAACAGTGTAAGAGGGGTTCCCCTTTCTCCACATCCTCTCCAACACACGTTGTTTCCTGTCTTGCTAATTTTGGCCATTCTAACTGGTGTCAGGTGGTATCTCAATGTGGTTTTAATTTGAATCTCCCTGATGGCTAGTGATGATGAACATTTTTTCATGTGTCTGATAGCCATTTGTATGTCTTCATTGGAGAAGTGTCTGTTCATATCTTCTGCCCATTTTTTTATATGATTATCTGTTTTGTGTGTGTTGAGTTTGAGAAGTTCTTTATAGATCCTGGATATCAACCTTTTGTCTGTACTGTCATTTACAAATATCTTCTCCCATTCCGTGGGTTGCCTCTTTGTTTTGTTGACTGTTTCCTTTGCTGTGCAGAAGGTTTTGATCTTAATGAAGTCCCAAAAGTTCATTTTCGCTTTTGTTCCAAGGAAGAATTGTTGAGATGTTTTTGGTGCTGTTGGGTCCATGGTCAAAGGAACAAGACTGCTACAAACGGAAGGTCAAGCAAAGCTTTATTTCGCGCCAAGCATCGAGAATCAAACTGACCAGCCGGGGCCATCTCTTACAAAGAGGCGACCCCTCCCTGCCTTACAGACTAACTTTTATAGAACAAAGGCCATGTGGTTGGGCCTGGCCACACACAGGTGGCCAATGAGATTGTAACACACAGAGAAACCTGCACAGACATGCTAGGTCACACACGGGTGGCCAATTGAATTACAATTTACCCTAGTAGATATTTGAACTAGCCTATCACCTTGGTCAGAATTGGTGCCCAAAAGGCGTCCAAAGGGCGGGGCCCATACTCCTTGGTAACTAAGGAGACAGTATGCTCCCCCACTGATTGGATATCTCCACCTGGCCTGACCCACCCTTGTATTTGGGCTTTGTTACCTAGGAGTGGTTTCTGGGACTTGTTTTTAAGTAAGTCCCCTGGGGGGAAGGGGAGCCGGGACAGTTTAAGTTTTACTGTATAAACAACAAAGTCATTGTTTAACTGGATGGAATGCTCTGGCTAAATAGGCCCTTACAGGTGCAAAAAAGGTGATTTTATGAAAGCACAGGGACAGGAACCATGGGCAGAACGAGTTGCTGCACTGGGGTTGGGAGGAATGGCTGATTATAAACTCAGAATTCTGGGAAGTAGGAAAAAAGGGGGGGTGTCCAAAAGAATTTCATATGCTAAAGAAGACTTTCAGGATACTGGAGGCCAGGCTATTGTCAAGCTAAAGTTGTTTTTCCTTGTAGCAAGACATTAACATTAACACAGTTGGGAGCTTCCTGGAGGAGCATACACTCTACTTGCCTCAAGTACTTGTCAGTGGGCTGTGGGTTATAAGGAAATTTTATTTTATTCACATTTCCTTGTATTCACATATTTTTATTCGCGTTTCCTTTGTTTTCCACATCAGGATGGGGAGGGCGATGTTAGGGCTGATGGTTTTGGTGGCATAGTTGTATATTTGTGCCTGTGTCCGAGTGGGTGTGTGTCTGCAGAAGGACTGTAGTTATAATCACCAATTCACAAACCGCCTCACAGTATCTAAGTGGCGGAGCCCTACATGTTGAGAAGCTCCAGAGAGTCTTTAAATAAGAAACTTCTCACAGGAGTCAAATACCAACAAAACATCTGTGTGCCTAATCAAGGAGGTACAAGGCCACACTTAGTCAACAGGAAGATTCCCTGTAGAAAGACATCACTAAAAGAAGTGCCATATGATTTATTTGCTATAACTCAATTTCCATCTGTCTCATAAAATGGATTGTGTGCACATTGCACTCCAGGCATCCAGCCAGGGCAGAAGCATACCAAGGAGGAGAAAACCTTCCCCTCCCTCGGGTTGTTGGTGACATGCTCTGCTAAGAGCCAGGCATGGCTAGGCGGTCTATAAGGAGATGCCTCAGACCACTCACTGATGTCTCAGACCTTTGGGAGTTGGCTGGATCACGGGCCTTTGAACAAGGCTCTATAGCAATACTGGGGGCCAGGTGGGTTCTGAACATTCAGTTTTTTTCCTTTGACTTACATGTGCAGACTCCAGATGGTAATTTTGCCAGTTCAGACAAGATGATATTCCTAGTTGCTTATATTTCTTATATAAATGAAGAATGGGCCGAACACATGCTTTCTTGTTATGGTGTGTTAAAGCAAGTCTGATGAAACTAAAAAAACCCTTTGTCATTCTGTAAAGAGAGTATAGGAACAGCTGATGGCCAAGAAAAAACCAATGTGATCTTATAAAACCAAATCAGTTGAGTAAGAACCAAAGAATTCCCAGAGCCTTCTAAAAATTGTAATTTTGGGTTGAGTACTGGCTTCTTCTTACCTTTTCTAGGTCCCAGAAATCTCATCTGTTTTGTTTCTAAAGCTTCCTTGTTCATATTACTGTTAAATCATCGATATTTTTTGTTTCCTTTTTTTAAATTTAAGTTCAATTAATTAACATATAGTATATTATTAGTTTCAGAGGTAAAGTCAGTGATTCATCCAGTTGCATAGAACACCCAGGGCTCATTCCATCAAGTGCCCCCCTTCATACTCATCACCCAGCTACCCCGTCCCCCCATCCACCTCCCCTCCAACAACCTACAGTTTGTTTCCTATACTTAAGAGTCTCTTATGGTTTGTCTTCCTCTCTGATTTCATCTTGTTTTATTTTTCCCGGGTTTGTTTCTTTTACTAACCAGAATCATGCTGTATGTGTTGTTCTTTGATGTGTTTGTTGGTGATGTTCTCAGCCTAGCACACTCCTTTTATCTATTGTATATTCCACAGAATTAGTGTCACTGTTTGGATTGCTTCATTCTGATGTTATAATCATGCCCACTTTTGTGCACAGACTTGAGCACAGGGTCTGGAATTTGAGGGGAAGGGTGCCAGTTGGAGCCCGTGGCAATCCATGGTGAAGGCGTGTTGACTTCGCATTGAGAAGGTGGCAGGTCATGCTGACTCAGGCAGGAGGGCAGCAGGACTGTGAATATGGGACCCAGAGGCTGATGGCATCATGTAAGAAACTTTCTGTAGGTTTCTTCAGGTTTCTTCTTTTTGCATTTCTTTGTGTGAGACCAACCTAACAAGTCAGCTCCATAACATGTTTGCCAAGGAGAGGGAGGAAGAGGAAGTCTGTTTGAGGGCATCATCCCCATACAACATTCCTCCCCTGGAGCAACAGCATTCCAGTGAACACACCCTGCTCTGCTGTGTGACTTGGGGCAGTTAGGAAACTGCTCAGAGATGTCATTTCCTCACTCATGAAATGGACAGAACATATATGTCTTTCAGCTTTTCTGGAGGAATGGCATGAAATTACATAAAATCACAGTCTTACTCCTGTATGCTGAGAGGAGGGGGTTTAATAAATATTACTTATATCTGAATCTGAATGTCAAAGGCTCATGCTGGGGTGGGTGATAGAAGGGGACAGCTCTTGCTCTGTGGGGTTAGAATACCTGCTGGAAGGGGCACCTGGGTGGCTCAGTGGGTTAAAGCCTCTGCCTTGGCTCAGGTCACGATCCCAGGGTCCTGGGATCGAGCCCAGCATTGGGCTCTCTGCTCAGTGGGGAGCCTGCTTCCTCCTCTCTCTCTCTGCCTGCCTCTCTGCCTACTTGTGGTCTGTCAAATAAATAAAAATCTTAAAAAAAAAAAAAAAGAATACCTGCTGGAAGAGGGGATTACCTCTCCTCTAAGACAAATTACTCAGCAGACCTCTCTGTGAGCCTGGGGCCTGCCAGGCCCATTGCCAGGTGCTGAGGAAAGCTACGAATAAAAAAACCCCAGTCCTTGGGAGTTTATGGCTTAATCAGAGAGAAGGACATTTAAATAAATCGGTCAATCACCATTGAGATACTAAGGGAAGCAACTAAATCATGTACAGGGTAGAGAGAGAACCCAGAGCAAAAGTGAGGCTGCGGGTTAAACCTAGCGAGCTGCCTGTTTTTGTAAATAAAGCTCATCGGAACCCATCTACATTCATTTGTTTATGTGTTCTTGGCCACTTTTGCCCTAAAATGGCAGAGTTGAGTATAGTCCGTTGTGTTTTAACATGGTACATGTTCCTAAAAATCGCTACACTATGCAACACTGTGCAACAAAATCCTCAGGGCATATGGGAAAAACGGCATCGAGGACAACATTCAAACACTTGGTCAGGGACAAACATGAAAAACAGGAAGCTGATAAAATGGCATCACCATTTTACACATATTAAATGGTTAAGGTGTTAGGGAATCAGGACTGGATCGTCGGACAGAAGAACCAAGTGGCACTCGGAGATCTTGGAGGACAGGAAGTTTATTTGACACCGGGGGGCTCAGACAAGAGTGATCTCCAAAGGTCGAGCCCAAACACAAGCAAGGGGAGGGTAATTTATACACTTCTAGTTCCGCATACGTGACACACTTTTGTGGCGTGGGTCCAGCGGGGCAGGAAGAAGAACCCGGAAGGGCCCTGGGTCAGGGACTGGGATTCCCCTGCTGGCTTGGTCAGCCATCTTTGAACACAGAGTTTCCTTATCAAAGGAATATATACTACAATAAACATGGCAGTTTGCCTCTAAAAAGACCCGGCATCTTCCAGAAGAGCTTCAGCCTGTGAGCTGTTCAGTGGTGGAAGGAGGCTCTCTGAAATCTGACGGGAAACTGTGGCACCAGTTTCCGGAGGAGGTGGCTCCTAGTCCCGTGGAGACCAGAGGCCGAGGGTGGATGTTTGAGATACGCTTGTGTGTGAGCGCCCGGCCTGTGGAGTCCTGTGTGTCTTGTTTCAGCCGCCTTCACCTAGTGTTTCTCAGAAAGGAAGTTGTACACAAACAAACGTGATATTTGTGTTATGCTCACGTTGTTCCCGAATATATTAATCACACTGGGACAAAATCACGTTTTTGAAACGAATGTTATTGATTGCTGTTGGAGCAGAGACCATATGGCCCACAAGTCCTAAAAGACATACTATTTAGCCCTTTCTGGAGAGTGTTTACTGACCCCTAGCAGGGGTGTTCACTCTGAGGTATCAGGAAGGTTCCCAGAGGCTGTCGCGGCATGGCTGAAGAGGAGGAGTATGACCGAGTGACCCAGGGGTACAGGAACATTTTGCCGTTTTTATTGTTACTCTCTCTCCCATCTTATCTGAACATCTCTTCATCCCTGCTTCCTTCCCCAAGAGCACAGCTCTTCTGAGTTTTATACAGACAGAACTAAGATACAGTGTCCTGTGGGTCAGAAATGCTCCTCTGATTAGGAGCACTCCAAGTCATTTTTGCCCCCAAATACTCTTCCCAGCAGCCTGCATCTTGGAAAGACATGGCCCTGGCAATCCCTTACTTGTGGAAAACTCAATGGTTAATGAGGAGGGTCAGCAGAGTGGCTGGTCAGTGTCATTACCACCCACTGTATGAGGTCCAGCCCCTTTGCTGCGGTCTGGCCCCATCAGACCTTTGCAGCTCCATCTCCCAGAACCACTTTGAACTACTGTATTGCTCACTGAGATTTATGAGTCTGGTTAGAGATACACAAAACTGTTTCAAAGAGATGAGCTGCCTCCCAGATCAGTCAGGTGGTTATGATGTAATTAAAATAATTGACTTAGGGAAAATAAAAGGGTACGTCAGTCAAAAAGAGGTAGGTTAGTCAGTCACAAAGTAAAGAAAAAGCAACTAAGGCATCTTTGTCCACTATACTTGCTAGAGGAAACTTAAGTTCATTAGACATCTTACCTTCATGTCAGAAAGCAATCACATTACACAACTCTCCTTGGTCTGGTTTCACAGTCAATCATTAACTTTTTAAGTATGACTTGCTTTCAGGGAAAATATACATTGGGCATTCTGATATGATTACTGTAATCCAAGTTACTGCTCAAAGGAAGCAATCTATTGACCTATACATCAGGCTACTTAGTGTAGTTAATGTGAGTCTATCTTGACTGCCATCTCCACTCTCAGGCTCCTGAATAAATCAGTTTTCTGGGTGCAAAGTGGAGGACTGGATTGGGTCCTAACAAATATGTCAAGAATGTCCATTCCCTTTAAGTATCCTTCTGGCCTGCAATGCTCTTTCTTTTGTTACATCGACATCTTTGGGTCAAGGCCAGTGAGTGGGACTTTTATAATCTCCTTTTCCCCCACTCTCAGCCAGTGTTGTTTTTTCCAGCTTCTGAAACTTCATAGCACATTATTTATACAAATCTGTCTTAGAACCTTATGATATTTTATCTTGCATTATAGTTATTTGTCCATGAACCTCCTCTTTACCTAAACCTAAAACTCTGAGAAGGCAGACTCTTATTTTTCTTTGTGTGCCCCAAAACACGCAGCACAGCAAAGTGCCAAATGAACTCAAAGCATTCTGAGAGCATTGATAAGCATGGCCATTATAATGTGCGTGTGTGTGTGTATATGTTGAGAGGTTGCAAAGGTGGAGCAAAGGGATTTTGGGAAGATATACTCAGTCCTAATGTCATATGATGTGGGAGGACAAAAAGCTAGAGAGTCAAACATAGAAAGGGAGCTTAGGTCCCTGGAGTAAGACTACAATTGTAGACACTATTTTAAGTGCTTTGCATACACTGTTTCCCTTATCATCTTCATGATCCTATGATGCAGGTAACTTTTACTCTCCCAATTTTATAGTTGAGAAACCTGAAGCTCAGAGAGATTAAAGAATTTGCTTGACATCAACTGGGTAGCAGCTAGGCTGGCTTCATGCTCTATCTTCTAGACCATCATGCCAAAGCATCCTGCTAAGCTTGGCTTGGACCAGCTCCATATAAAAGGGGGTCAGTTTAACCAACACCATTCAACAAGTTAGTGGCAGATAAATAAAAGGGAAAAGGACTCTGGGGTCCAGACTGCCCAGTGAATTGCCAGTGGACTGCTTGTGGAGATGTGTCCTGCAGGATGAACTTTGAGCCTGAGGCACACCTGTATGCCATCCTGCATTAGCCCTTACTTCCATGGAAGACCACTTTTGTGCTGGCCCCAGGCCTTGCTAGAGCTATCTTTGGAAACAGATCCTGCAGAAGAGTGCCTGTGAGTGGGTAACCTGAAGAATAGTGACCTCCATGTCCCTGGAAGTATCCATGCAGAGTGACCATGCCTGGATCACAGGAATGGGCTTGGCAGGAAAAACATGTGGGTAGGGGAGGGCAAACTATAGGATCTTTTTTTCAAATGATTTGAAAGATCTAAGAGCCTTTGATTTCATCTATTTCTTTTTTCCTTACAAAAGGCTGTAATAAAAATGCAGATAAGTGTCATGCCATGGAAAGAGAAGTGGACAATTGTACAGAGGCAGGCTGGTCCTGTTGAGCTGCTGGTGGCTCCCTAGGTGACTGGGTGCAGGGGTGGGGTGGGGGGCGGCGGGTGGGGCAAGGAGCTGCAAGTTGGCCAGGCTTTTTTTATTTGCAACTAGGGATAAACTGTCTTTCTTATCTGATAAGACAAGTTTGGAGGACAACATCAGATTATAAGTATGAATATGTTTTGGAAAAATCGTTGAAAAGGCAACATGACATATTCTGCATCTTTTCTAGAGAGGGCGATTTTAAAAAGCGATTCTTTTTTTTTAAATATTTTATTAACATATAATGTATTATTAGCCCCAGGGGTACAGGTCTGTTAATCGCCAGGTTTACACACTTCACAGCACTCCCATAGCACATACCTTCCCCAATGTCCATAACCCAACCACCCTCTCCCTTCTCCTCTCCCCCCTGCAACCCTCAGTTTATTTTGTGAGATTAAGAGTCTCTTATGGTTTGTCTCCCTCCTGATCCCATCTGGTTTCATTTATTCCTTTCCAACCCCCCAAACCCCCCATGTTGCCTCTCAACTTCCTCATATCAGTGAGATCATATGATAATTGTCTTTCTCTGATTGACTTATTTTGCTCAGCATAATACTCTCTAGTTCCATCCACGTCATTGCAAATGGCAAGATTTCATTTCTTTTGATGGCTGCATAGTATTCCATTGTATATATACCACATCATCTTTCTCCATTCATCTGTTGATGGACATCTAGGTTCTTTCCATAGTTTGGCTATTGTGGACATTGCTACTATAAACGTTCAGATGCACCTGCCCCTTTGGATCACTACATTTGTATCTTTAGGGTAAATACTCAGTAGTGTGATTGTTGAGTCGTAGGGTAGCTCTATTTTCAACTTTTTGAGGAACCTCCATGCTGTTTTCCAGAGTGGTTGCACCAGCTTGCATTCCCACCAACAGTGTAGGAGGGTTCCCCTTTCTCTGCGTCCTTGCCAGCATCTGTCATTTCCCGACTTGTTCATTTTAGCCATTCTCACTGGTGTAAGGTGGTATCTCATTGTGGTTTTGATTTGTATTTCCCTGATGCTGAGCGATGTGGAACACTTTTTCATGTGTCTGTTGGCCATTTGGATGTCTTCTTTGCAGAAATGTCTCTTCATGTTCGTTCTCTGCCCATTTCTTGATTGGATTATTTGTTCTTTGGGTGTTGAGTTTGATAAGTTCTTTATAGATTTTGGACACTAGCCCTTTATCTGATATGTCATTTGCAAATATCTTCTCCCATTCTGTCAGTTGTCTTTTGGTTTTGTTAACTATTTCCTTTGCTGTGCAAAAGCTTTTCATCTTGATGAAGTCCCAATAGTTCATTTTTGCCCTTGCTTCCCTTGCCTTTGGTGATGTTTCTAGGAAGGAGTTGCTGTGGCTGAGGTCGAAGACGTTGCTGCCTGTGTTCTTCTCAAGGATTTTGATGGATTCCTTTCTCATGTTGACGTCCTTCATCCATTTGAGTCTATTTCCATGTGTGGTGTAAGGTAATGGTCCAGTTTCTTTTTTCTGCATGTGGCTGTCTAATTTTCCCAATACCATTTGTTGAAGAGACTGTCTTTTTCCATTGGACATCCTTTCCTGCTTTTTGAAGATTAGTTGACCATAGAGTTGAGGGTCTGTTTCTGGGCTTTCTATTCTGTTACATTGATCTATGTGTCTGTTTTTGTTGCCAGTACCATACTGTCTTGATGACAACAGCTTTATAATAGAGCTTGAAGTTAAAAAGCCATTCTTACATGACTTGAAGGTCATTTGAAGTCCAAATGGCATAGAGGTCCCATTTGACATAACTTTCACATTCAGTTGGACTCCCCCACCTCTTTACATGCCCCCTCCCCCATGTCCATACCCTACTTCCTGGAACGTGGGAATACATTACTTTACATGGCAAAACATTTTACAGGTGTGATTAAATGAAAAATTTCCAGTTGGGGCAATTATCCTGGATTATCTGGGAGGTCCCAGTGTAAACACCAGGCTTCTCATAAGAGGGAGCCAAGAAGGTGAATGGCAGGAGGAGAAGATGGGACAAAGGGAGCAGAAGTTGGAGTGATATACTTTGAAGATGGAAGAAAAAGCCATGAGCCAGGGAATGCAGGTGGCTGCTAGAAGCTGGAAAAGACAAGGAAACAGATTCTCCCCAAGAAGTCTCCAGAAGGAGCACAATCTTGCCAACGTTTTGATTTAGGCTCCTGACCTCCAGATCTGTAAGATAATAAATTTGTGTTGTTTTAAGTTTGTGGCAATTTGTTACAGCAGCCCTAGGAAACCAATATGATTTCCTGCGTCTCTTCCTCTTTCCTTCCTCCTTCTGTGCTGTCTGCCCCTCTTTTTTCTTCCCCTGCCCCCTGCAGTTTTCTCCCTTCTCCCCCTCTCTCTGGCCCTCAGCCCCTTCCTCCTATCCTTTTTACCTCCCCTTTCAGTTCTCCCTCTTTACCTTCCCCTTTTGGGAATAAACAAACCAAGTAGTAGTTAGAAAAAGACCTGATGTTTTAATAGTGTTTTTGTTTTTTGGTTTATGAGATTTTTAAGTTTTCCACTGATTATTATGAGCTCTTGGTGAAGAGATTAATTCAGTTACCATGATTTGTTTCCTTGTCTTAACTTCATAAAATCATAGGAATACAATAATATAGTTATACATCCCCTGGGCTTGAAAATGCCCAGTAATTACAAGTGATTCACGAGAACAGCTTAACTTGTAAGGGATTGTATTGCGCTCCATAGTAAGCAGTCATTTATTAAGTTTTAAAAATGCCTTTAGAAAGGATATAATGGGATCATCAATTAAAAGTATGTTTGGAGAAAACTCTGGGGCTGTCGGTAGTAATTCTTCTCCCCACCCAACTCCCCTTTTCAAAGCTGCCAACTTGTGTGTGGCTCTACCACACGTGCCCTCCTTTCCTAATGCTTCCTGATGATGGCGGTTCCACCTGAGAAGAGCTGGGTAGGCCTTCCTCAAGGCCGAGTGCAGCTCAGATGGCCAGGCCTTCCAGGGCCCAGGGACTGTGGTTCTCCTTCTCAGCCTGGCCATCCATCATTTCATTAGAGCGAGGTTCCCAAATTGACACGTCCTGGTGAAAGCGTCTGATACCGCAGCGGAGATGCACTCGGCTGTTGGGTTGCGTCCTCGTTACTAACGCTCAGCTCTGCCCCTGACAGATGGCCCAGAGTGATCTTCCAGGGGAACTCAGCACTCTGGTGGCAACTGGTGCTTCCAAACACACAACTTCTAAGAGTTCTCCTCCTCCCCTGCCCTAGAGTAGGCCTTTGCCTTCTTAACATGTGTGGAAGAGGTTGCTTTTCTCTCCTCTTTTTGGGGAACAAATCATGAAAAACCTGTGCCCCAAGCTTTTGTTCTTGAGACGGTGCACAGCTTTCTGTTTCCCAGACTAGGCTGACAGACAAAGTCCTTGCTTCTTCCTTCCTGGGACAGACTAAGTCTGCCTCCTGGCTACCGCACCTGGTTCCTCTGTGCCTTTCTTCACCTCTTCGTTCCCATCTTTCTGTTCCTTCTCCTTGCTTGTACTTTCCTGGGAGGCAGTTTGCCTCTTCCCTTAGTTAATCTTCCTGTCCATGTTCTGCCTCCTGTGGTTTTCTGATGGTCCTCACTCCCTGCCTGCTTCCTGGCCATGTAGGCTCTTCCTGGTCTTTTTACTGCTTGCCCACCACTCTCCCCTTGGACTTCTTCCTCTCCCCTTTCACCCAGATCCATCCCTTCCATCTTGAAGCACTTCTTCACTTA
Source organism: Enhydra lutris kenyoni (assembly GCF_002288905.1). Classification (NCBI taxonomy): domain Eukaryota; kingdom Metazoa; phylum Chordata; class Mammalia; order Carnivora; family Mustelidae; genus Enhydra; species Enhydra lutris. The sequence continues at coordinate 16,373,304 of NW_019154094.1, forward strand.
ATGCTTTGGCTGGCAAGTATTGGTTAATTTCTGTCTCTCCTCAATCTTCTCTTATGTCTCTGCCCCTTACATCAGGCACTTATTCCCAATATTCCACTGAAAACTGTAGACAATCTAGCTGTCTCACTCACCTCCTAGACAAATTCTCTGCTCTTTCCTGAGCTTTTCTTCTTGGTTCATGCTATATTGGACACTACTGTTTACCAGCCCCCAACACAAACCCAATTTAAAACTCAATTTGTCACCTAGTTTTTAGGCTTTCTGTCTCCAGCATCCTCCACATTGTTTCATCTCTGTTTATTTCTTCCTCCTAAATTGTTATAATTTATCTTATGTTATCAATGACTAGTACATTTGATTCTACATTATTTATACTGGTCTATCTCTCACTAGGTCCCAGTACACATGCTCTGTGTTAGTGATTCTGGTGCCTGCATACATGATTATTTTTATCTTTCTAACTTTGTTCATGTATTTATTCACTCAGAAATATTTACTGAGAACTGATTATGCACTGGACACTGTTCTAGTGGGGATATAATGGCAAATAAAGTAGATGGATTATTGCCTTCCTAGAGCTTGGAGTCTGGTGTGGAAAACCAATGTTAAACAAGTATACAAATAAGGATTAAATTTGCAAATGTGGTAAAGGCTTTGGAGGAGGGGATTATGGTGTCCTGAGAGAATAACATGGGCAGGGAGGAGGTAGAGCAAGAGATCTAACTAATTAGGGAGGACAGAGGAAGGGAGACCTAAGGTGAAGTCTGAAGTTTTGGTTAGGTGTTAACTAGATGCAAGGGGGAGTTTTATGAGCAGCAGAAACAGCATGTACAAAGGCCCTGTGGTGCAAGAGAGTTAGGGACTTGGTAAGAAAGGGCTAGAGGTGAACAGAGACTGAATCATGATTTGTTTCCTTGTCATTACAGACCATAATGAGTAGGCAAGGAGGGCATGGTCAGACATGTGTTTTGAAAAGACCGTTCATTTAGTCCATTTTCACAGAGTCAGTTCCCTTTCATGGGGCACACATTTTTGAGACATACCAGATAAGAGAGTCGGAGGACTAGTTATTGTGAACTGTAAGTCTGGAGAGTTTTCAGTGAAGATGCACAAGGCCCCAGGGAACTGGCCTAACAGATGTTGTCAGCAAGGCAGAAGGGGTGAGAAAGGCTTTGGGTTAGCCAGATTCCTCTGGGGACCTCTCTTAGACTCAGCTTCTCGGGCCGAGTTACATTGCCCTGATCTGATGTTCAAGAATAACAACTGGGACTGAGAGGAGTAGGTGGTGGTAGCTGTGTGCAGGTTGCTGTGGGTAATTGGAGGTAAAAAAAGGAATAGTGGCCCACCTAATTGCATTCTAAATTGCAGCCATTGTTCAATTCCTTTTTTTTTTTTTTTTAAATATTTTTATTTATTTATTTATTTGACAGAGAGAGATCACAAGCAGGCAGAGAGGCAGGCAGAGAGAGAGGAGGAAGCAGGTTCTCTGCTGAGCAGAGAGCCCGATGCGGGGCTCGATCCCAGGACCCTGAGATCATGACCTGAGCCGAAGGCAGCGGCTTAACCCGCTGAGCCACCCAGGCGCCCTCAATTCCTTTCTTAAAAGTACTTGGTGTGTTCCAGAAGAAAAGTCCTTTCCGGAGTGGGAAAACAATGGCCAGGGGTGGAGCAGAGAGGGGCTGGATGCATATATCCTCCCATCCCCTCACTCAAGGTGCTCTGTTTGTAAGTGCGGTTTTGAGTGGCTGGCTCAATTATTTTCCCTGTGTGCATGCTAACAGTAATAAACTTGGAAAACAGAAACACATGAGTCTACAGTAATTGTTTTTTAGATAGTGTAATAAGTCATGATAATTGCTTGCAAAGCATTTTCCCCCTCCTTGTCTACAGGGGTAAATACATTAAAGCCACGTTCTTGTATACTATTTTACAATCTATTAGCATAATAACCCATTGTAAAGTAAGCCCTGCTGCTGTGGGGAAGTGTGGAATATTGGTCCATTAGACACCTTTGTCTTCGATACAAGAAGCTAATGGCACTATTTATGGGCATCATCTTAGCTTGGTATATGCTTGTTGCCAGCTAATAGATCCAGAGCACGAGCTGCTGTTTGTTAAAAGTTATCCAACACTAACAATCCACTGTGACTCTAGCCTCTTGCTTGAAAATTGTTTTTAGCCCCATGTGCATGGGAAAGGCGTCTTGAAAAATTTAGCTGCAAGTCAAGTTATAACCAATGTTCACAGAAGGTAATCAAATTAGATCTCAAAGCCTTTAATTTCATCATTAGCATATATTATTTCTTTTTCAAACCTTGTAATTAAATAGCGTATCAGGAATAGATAATTTTTTCCCTCTTATACATTTATTAGGTATCTGGGGTTAAATTTGGAGCTGTGTTATGATATACATCTGCTTATTCTTAAATGAGGATGGCTTTTTTATTGAAGTATAATTGACAGTACAATATTATATTAGTTTCAGGTGTACAACACAGTGATCCGACATTTATTATAGGATGGCTTTAATGATACCTGAAGCATTAGAAAAGTAACTGGTTAACTAAACCTAGGGAATTTGTGGCAAATAAGATATTATAATTACCCAAGCGCTGTTATAATTTGAGAGTTGTATAATTAGCTAAATTACACAAAGGGAGTTAGACACTCATTATTTACTTTTCTTGGACATTTTGTGGGTTTGTACAAAAATTTTCACTGCACACATGAGATTCATTCTTCCTGAGGTTTACATCTGGCTTACCATAAATCAAGAATTTCTGAATAAATGTTCTTTCCTTTCCCATTTAGCACCGAGAAATCCATGGCTTTGCAGTTATGAAGCAGTGATTATTGTGGAAAGTGGAGGGCATGTGGGCTGCACGCAGAGGCAAGAGCCACGATTCTCTGCTGTGTGCACGGGTGGACGCTTGTGCAGCCAGGTGCACTGGCCTCAGTCTTTGAGCAGTGTCTGGTCTAGAGCCTTCATCTCCTTTCAGATGTCCCTCTTCCCATGTCAATCAGGGCCTGCTGTTGGGATTGGCCAGTTGAATTCCCAAGAAGTAGATAGCTTAGTGGCTTTCAACCACAGCTAAACACCAGAATCACCCAGGGAGATTTAAAAATTACAGATGCTTGTCCCTCCATCCCCTTCCTACACCTCATTCCAATGTAACGTGTGACCGGAGTTGTATTCGCCGTAGTTGCTCCAACAGAGGTGGAAGATAGGAGCGGCAGGCATCTGCTGCCTCGCTCTCAGCTGCGGAGCCAAGCAGCATGCTTCCGTGGAGCCTAGATTTACCTTCTCCTGGAAGTCACTGGTGACTCCTCACGTTCTTGACACACAAAATAAAGCAAACACGTCATCCCTGCCTGAAAATGTTCCTTTATAGGTACTATCAGTAAGTAATTTGCTCATTACTTCACAGATATTTAATGAAAATTTACTTGGTGGATGCCAGTCCCTCTGGCAGGGGTCTACATATATGACAGTGAAGAAAAGAGGTATTTTTATTTTTTTAAAAAACTAATTGGGGGGAATAACAAAAGAGAAATAAAGGAAAATGCATACAAAATGGCAGGTTGCTTCCTAGGAAGGAAACAGACATGAAACGAAGATAGAGAATGGTAATTTCATTACCATTTCATCAATTTCAATAACGTTTTGCAAAGATTCACTCACAGAGATGGAGCCCTGGTTGTTAGGAGAGGCTCTAGTAGGAGCCACGCCAGTCTGAAAGCTCATTCCCTGCAGCCTGGGGTAGCTCTTGCCTTTTCATTCACAGTAGGTACATTTTTATCCTGTGACAGGGGCACATTGGTATAATTTGCTTCCTCTGGAACTGACTCTCTGCCACACCCACTCGAGTCTCCTTTAGATAGCGGTGGTCTGTGTGCTTGGGGTCACCCTCATCTTCATCTACTCGGTGGCAGGCTGGTTTTCAATGTTGTATACAGAAAGCAGCCACCTGAAAAGACTCTCTGATTGCAACATGTCCCCTCCTCCTTGTCATTTCTCTGTCTCCAGAACCCTTCAGAGTGAAGCCCCTAGAATCAGCTTCATTTTTCAGGGATCCTATAGGGCACAGTCCGTATGTGGAGGTAGAATAATGATGTTCTCAAGGACTTCCTTCCCACTCCGGCAAGGGAAGCCCTTGGTGCCAAATTATTGACACTGCCTCATTCTCTGCCACATTGAATAAATATATTTAAAATGGGATTAGTTTATGAGTCCTTGGCTTGATTTATAATACATTTTATATTCATATGTGCTGCTGTTTATCTCCACAAAATAAATATTAAAATTGTGTTTGAATCTCACATTAAATTTATATTCGTACTATTATAATTTTATTTCTGTCAAGTGATAATCACTTTTCAGACATAAGGCAGAAGTAAGAGCATATATACAAATAAAAGTAGTTGTTATTTCTCCTTAAGATGTCCCCTTAAGATGTTACTGTGGGCTTACTCATTTCTCACATACGATCTATAGAATGAATATTGGGATGAATATGAGCTCGCTGCTTCTCATGGTATATCCAGACAAATTGTTTCTATTAATGAGGTTTATCCCCCCATTTCTTGAGTCCCAGGCAAACAGGAGCAGTGAATCCTTTCTCATCTATAGTTGTTGGGTATTCAGTTGGTACCATTGGTACTAACAGGCTTTGATTTTGTATTTTCAGTAGTGGGAATGGTAACTGCCGCTAGCATCCACATTTTTTTTTTTTTTTTTTTTAACCAGTCCCTCTTACAACTAGTGGCCAGGGTTCACATGTATGAGATGACTAAAATTGGAGTACAGCTCTGGTCATGGAATAACTCTGTGTCAGAACTGATTTGATCTGGTCATCACATTATTTGAAACCATACTATGGCATCACAGTTCAGCCTCTATAAGTAATAATAATAGTAATAATAATAATGATAATAAACAGTTGTGGTGATTAAACCTCATTAGTTTTGAAATCTTGGCTGTAGAAATGGTGCGAGGAGAAGAACTATAATTTGACACTAATCTTTAGCTTTGGGAAAATTCAGAGATATAACTTTGAAAATTAGAATTATAGTCCCTAAACTCAGATCTCCCTATGGGTTAACTTTCAAGGATCTTGTTGTTGTTGTTATTTTATTTTAAAGCAAGCAGTTTAATCAGAATGATGCCAAAAGAAGTAATACTTGTGTCTTTGGTAAAGTATTTGATGATCTCTCATGGATAATATTATTAAGAATGGGAATTATTACAGGCAGCATATAGTGGATGCACAGGTACTTTAATGAGCACCTCACATATTACTTGATGTCATCCTACAGCAAACCCGTGAGGTAGGTATTATTATTGTACTGATTTTACAAATGAGAAAACTGAAACTTAGGGAAATTAACATGTTTGAAGTCATCTCAGTGACTCAGCGTTGTAACTGAGAGATTCCAAAACATATTTGTCTCATTCCCAAGTTGGGGTGTTCTCACTCAGCATCCTTTATGCCATATGGAGAAGATTTTTAAAAATGTGGAGATAAAGTTGATGTGAGTTTTTAGCTGTTTGATCAATTATATCTGAAGAACACTGAGGTAGCAAGAGTTCTTAGATTTTAGTTTTGGCTTAATCACTTATTAGATAACTAACTTGTTGAGAGAGGTAATCAGGACAAGAGAAGGTATCTGTAGACTGAAGATATGATCAAGACATTCATGATGAAACTGAACCACTTTAGAAAGTCACATAAAGGACAATGGTATTCAGTTCATTCCAAACTAATGCCTGACATTGATTTAACAATTACCATGTGTCAGGTGCTGTTTTCAGATCTTTATACATATTATTACACAGTTCTCACAGCAGTTGTTTGGAGTAGGCACTGTGCATATTCTTCCCTTACAGGTAAGGAAACTGAGTCATGAAGAGATTATTTGCCTAAAGTCATACAGCTAGGAAAGGGAGGCGACAGTATATGAGCCCAGGAGATCTGGGCTCTTTAATTCTACACCAAAGTGTGTTGTTGAGAGGGCTCACAGTTTTTTTGTCCATGTTAATAGAAATACTGCATTTAGGTGAGAATTAGTGAGAATTAGACAACATCTTCTTGATGTTCCACAAATTTTATATGATTATATTCATATGTTGAGGGTCCTCAGCAACCAGAGAGCATGGAGAGAAGGGCTGTCAGGATGATGTCATCTAAAAGAATGCTTCGGGGAGTGTGAAAATGTCAAGCTTGGAGATTGAAGACTACAAGCCAGTGGAAAGTAACTAATTTTATCGTCTCTCAGTTTCTCTTTCCTCCATGGATCGTGTCATTTCTCATTTCACATGACCTCCTACTGTGCATTTGCTTTATCTTTCTGTTTCCTTCCCACTGGCTTGTAGATTCTGGACTCTAGTTCCCGGGCTTGGCTGGATTGCTGCTTCTATAAATTCAAGGGCATACTATTGGATATCCCCAGTTAGTCACCATTATTGTGCTCAAAACATTCAGACAGATTTCTATAATTTGCCACCCAAAGTTTCTTTTCTTTCTTTCTTTTTTTTTTTTAACTTTAGACCATTCTTTTTAAATAGAGTAACTCTTCGTTCTTTGTATCAAAAGCTTACTTCCACTGTCTTCAATTGGCCACTTAATAGTGGCAAGTCATTACAGGTACACATTTTCCCCCAAGATATAATGGTTATAATTAAGTGATTCAACAGTACTTTAATGTAGAAGGGCCAGGGCTATCCAAATGTCAGACTAAATTATAAAGTGAGCAGAACTAAAATGCCACAGGATATAACCATCCATAATTTATGAATAGTAGGATCAGATCAGTTCATAAAATGAGCTAGAGTAATTTTTTCATGGTTTCATATGTTTTTATTAAAAGATATATCTCACTAGCATTGAAATACTGAAGATTAATAACAATGCAAAGAGTGAAGCATTCTTACCATATTTCTGGGACCCCATGTTTTTGGCTGTGTACCAGGGGAAATGTCATTAATTGAGGCACCGCTCTGTCAGCCTTTGGGAATCTGAGCCATGAATATTTTAGGTGAGACGTTGGTTCTCAGGAGGATCCCATGCTGCTGTTTTGCTGTGGCAGAACTCTCATGTGTTTTCCAGGAGAGACACCCTCTGAGATGTGAACAGTAAGAGGAATTCTCATAGGCTTCTGGAGCAGAGCCCTGCCTGCCAAGAATAAATCCAGACTGGAGATTGCCATGGGTCTATGTGACAGAAACATTTGCAATCATGTCACTGAAAATGTTTGTTTTGCTGGGTCTACATGGCAAATAGGATACAGATCAGTGAGCAAAGGAATGGCTTGCTGAGTAGGCTGGACATCGTTGATGGAATGTATGCTGGAAGCACGTACCATGAGTCTTGCTTCTGCACCCCGCCTAGGGGTTGCCACGCTGGCTGACGACATTTCCAGCTTCAGTGTTTATGAGAAACAAGCTGGAGTATTTGTCATCATTAAGGCTCTAGATTGTTTTCTAGGAGTGTTAAACCTTCTGACCATATTGTAACTCATGGAATTTGACCCACATCCCTCTTGAAGTTTGGATCGGATGGAGGACAGCTCTCCTTTGCTCTTATGAAATAGGTATGTTCCAAGGAGCTGCCAGTAAATTGCATCACGTAAAGTAAATCCTGTTTCCCCACTGGTTTACTTTAAAATTAGGGATGTGTACTCTGAAAGGAAATCTGTATGTTTGGTAAGGAGGCAGTTAGGTGGCCTCCTCTGTAGTCTCCTGGTGGGGTCCTCCAGATGCCATCATTCTTGAGTGCCTGCAGAAGACAGTAGTTAACCCGTACTCAGTACCTTAATTTTTTTCTACGAAATTTCTCTGCACCAGAGCTTCTGCCTAAAATCTGGACACCTGTGTATTTCATGAAGTATAGGATTTCCAGCTAAGCTGGGAATCTCCTTATGCTATACTCATGATTTTAATCTCTTCTCTTTTAATGTTTTTTCTTTTTGTTAATATCACTTAGCGGAGCTAGACCATAACATCCTATACCAGTTCAAATCTCCAAAAATATCATTGTTGTGATAACAGGATGCAAGTTGGGAACCCAAGTAGGTGTTTGGGGCCTAGAAGATACTATACCATCATTTTAAAGTCAAGGAGCAACACTGGAGAATAGTACCTGAGAGATACAGTTACAGTGGACTGAATAAATCTCCCAGATTAGAACTCTACATATGCATAAGATGCTGAGAATGAACTGAGGGAAAATGAGTTAGAATTCACTAAAACAACAGCCCCCTGCACAAAATTACATAAAAATACATGTTTACTTTTTAGTATGTTGTTTTGAGTCTAGGTAGTTATGGGTTATTAATTACCCTGTGATTAGTGAAATCTGTCTTTTCTTAGGGAACTGGACCTGTTGAAATCTGTGCCTGAAGCCTGTTTGTTAGTAGCAGCCAGTACAATGTTCCTTTGCCTGTGAGGGAAAGTGAATATTTTGAGAAATGAGGAAAAATAACTTCTGATGTTAACTAGATTCCTCAGAGGTATAATACCTACATTCGGTTTGTTTCTCTGAATTTTAATAAGTGGCATTGGGGTCTGTTCAGTTTCCCTATTTTCAAGTTTTATTATATGCATCCGGAGAGAATGATAAATTTCTATACTTACAGAGTCTTAGCATCCCACAAATTTGTTAGACTCATTATAGTGTACCTAGCTCTTCCATGAATCCAGCGGCAGTGCGGATCGTGTCCTGTCCTGTGTCCGTATAACGAGGCATAGTGTGTTCCTCTCATTACGGTGGAGAAAAGCCTCCGATGCAGTTGCTTTCTGTCCCACTGACAGCCCTGTGACTGAGGTCCGTGCCACCAAACTGGGCTTACTTCTCAGGACTTACATGTACTCAGTACTTGCCGTGTGCCAGGCACTGTGCCAAATGTTTTACTTGCATTATCCCAGTCAGTTTTCTCCAGCTTCTCACCATGTCCCAGATGGGGAAACCGAAGCTCAACAGGTGAATTAACTTAATCAAGCCCACACAGCTTGTGGTAAGTGGCTGAGCAGGAGCTTGAAACCAGATGGGTTCTTGCCAGGGCACAGACTTCTAATCACTTTTCTTCACTAGCTCTTCCTCTGCCATTTAATGCCAGGCTATTAGACCATGTCACATCAAAATGGGCATGATGGAAGCTGTCAAAACAAGGTCTTCGATCAAGAAGGGTGCTGAAGGAATTATGACAGAGTATGGCCCTTACCTTCACTGAAATTTCTGTGCTTTAAGACACAAAGAACTTGGTAGATTTTTTTTCCCCCTCAACAGGCGTCATGATAGGTCTGTCATGTATCACTGACCTAAGAGAGGACAATAACAACCCAGAAGGGCACTTTCATTTCTAGGATATTCCAAAAATAACCTGTTTGATTAATAGCTGTGTCCATGACAATAGAAGTCCACATTATGGCTGAGGACAGGGATACGGTTCTCACCCTCACTTCCCAGGTGTTTTTCAAACTGATCCACTTACTTGCATCACCTGACTTTTTGACTTTTTCATTTAACCTTTTTGTATCCCTGGGATTTAATTTATTCAGGGTGTATAACCTCAGCTCCTGGGATGTTTTTGCCCAAAGCAGGACAGAGATAAACATTTCTCTCAAAAATAAATCTTGGTGACCTCTGTACCACAGTTTAGGGTATTTACAAATCCTTGAGATAAATGGTCAATTAGAATATAGCAACAAATTTCATCTTTATATCCAGTGTCCCTTTTGCTATGGCTATTATGTCACTCAGTTATCCAGTTCAGAGAATGAGAAAGCCCTTCAGGTGGTGACCATGTGCCTCTCTGTGATGTTTAGGTAGTGTTGTTTTTTCTTTTTAAAGATTTTATTTATTTGACGGAAAGACAACGAGAGAGAACACAAACAGGGGGAGGGGGAATGGTAGTGGGAGAGGGAGAGGGAGAAGCAGGGTCCCATGGAGCAAGAAGCCTGATGTGGGGCTTGATCCGAGGACTCTGGGATCATGACCCAAGCTGAAGGCAGATGCTTAACATCTGAGCCACCCAGGCGCCCCTTTAGATAGTGTTAAATAACCCATCTGTTTGGAGCAGGAGAAATGGAAAATGATTAATTCACCTGTTCAGTCAAAAAATTGGCCCTGAGAGAGGAGTCAAGATGGCGGAGAAGTAGCAGGCTGAGACTACTTCAGGTAGCGGGAGATCAGCTAGGTAGCTTATCTAAAGATTGCAAACACCTACAAATCCAACGGGAGATCGAAGAGAAGAAGAACAGCAATTCTAGAAACAGAAAATCAACCACTTCCTGAAAGGTAGGACTGGCGGAGAAGTGAATCCAAAGCGATGGGAAGATAGACCGCGGGGGGAGGGGCCGGCTCCCGGCAAGCGGCGGAGCAACGGAGCACAAAATCAGGACTTTTAAAGTCTGTTCTGCTGAGGGACATTGCTCCACAGGCTTAACCGGGGTGAAGCCCATGTGGGGTCACAGAAGGATCGGGGGTGTCTGAGTGTCGCAGAGCTTACAGGTATTAGAACAGGGAAGCCGGCTACAGAGACAGAGCCGAGGAGTGAGCTCTAAACTCGGGGTTACCTTGAACCTGTCGCAGGCTCGGTCAGCTCAGAGCGCGGCCGGAGGCCAGGGTGATGGGAGTAATTGGGCGCTGTTCTCTGAGGGCGCACTGAGGAGTGGGGCCCCGGGCTCTTGGCTCCTCCGGCCGGAGACCGGGAGGCCGCCATCTTCATTCCCGCCCTCCGGAACTCTACGGAAAGCGCTCAGGGAACAAAAGCTCCCGAAAGCAAACCCGATCGGATTACTCAGACCGGCCCAGGTAAGGGCGGTGCAACTCCGCCTGGGGCAAAGACACTTGAGAATCACTACAACAGGTCCCTCCCCCAGAAGAGCAACAAGAAACCCAGCCAGGACCAAGTTGACCTACCAAGGAGTGCAGTTTCAATACCAAGGAGAGCAGCGGAATTCCAGAGGAGGAGAAAGCAAAGCACGGAACTCATGGCTTTCTCCCCATGATTCTTTAGCCTTGCAGTTAATTTAATTTTTTTTCTTTTTCAATTTATTTTTCTTCTTCTAAATTTTTTTAACTTTTACCCTTTTCTTTTTTTAACGTTTTTTAACTAGTTTATCTAATATATATATATATATATTTTTTCCTTTTTATATTTTTTCTTTATTGGTTTTCTTTTTTTAATTGTTTCTTTCTTTCTTTTTTTTTTCTTCTTTCTGAGTCTCTTTTTATCCCCTTTCTACCCCCCCTCACGATTTGGGATCTCTTCTGATTTGGCTAAAGCATATTTTCCTGGGGTTGTTGCCACCCTTTTAGTATTTTACTTGCTCCTTCATATACTCTTATCTGGACAAAATGACAAGGCGGAAAAATTCACCACAAAAAAAAGAACAAGAGGCAGTACCAAAGGCTAGGGACCTAATCAATACAGACATTGGTAATATGTCAGATCTAGAGTTCAGAATGATGATTCTCAAGGTTCTAGCCGGGCTCAAAAAAGGCATGGAAGATATTAGAGAAACCCTCTCGGGAGATATAAAAGCCCTTTCTGGAGAAATAAAAGAACTAAAATCTAACCAAGTTGAAATCAAAAAAGCTATTAATGAGGTGCAAACAAAAATGGAGGCTCTGACTGCTAGGATAAATGAGGCAGAAGAAAGCATTAGCGATATAGAAGACCAAATGACAGAGAATAAAGAAGCTGAGCAAAAGAGGGACAAACAGCTACTGGACCACGAGGTGAGAATTCGAGAGATAAGTGACACCATAAGATGAAACAACATTAGAATAATTGGGATTCCAGAAGAAGAGGAAACAGAGAGGGGAGCAGAAGGTATATTGGAGAGAATTATTGGAGAGAATTTCCCCAATATGGCAAAGGGAACAAGCATCAAAATCCAGGAGGTTCAGAGAACCCCCCTCAAAATCAATAAGAATAGGTCCACACCCCGTCACCTAATAGTAAAATTTACAAGTCTTAGTGACAAAGAGAAGATCCTGAAAGCAGCCCGGGAAAAGAAGTCTGTAACGTACTATGGTAAAAATATTAGATTGGCAGCAGACTTATCCACAGAGACCTGGCAGGCCAGAAAGAGCTGGCATGATATATTCAGAGCACTAAACAAGAAAAACATGCAGCCAAGAATACTATATCCAGCGAGGCTATCATTGAAAATAGAAGGAGAGATTAAAAGCTTCCAGGACAAACAAAAACTGAAAGAATTTGCAAATACCAAACCAGTCCTACAGGAAATATTGAAAGGGGTCCTCTAAGCAAAGAGAGAGCCTAAAAGTAGTAGATCAGAAAGGAACAGAGACAATATACAATAACAGTCACCTTACAGGCAATACAATGGCACTAAATTCATATCTCTCAATACTTACCCTGAATGTGAATGGGCTAAATGCCCCAATCAAAAGACACAGGGTATCAGAATGGATAAAAAAACAAAACCCATCTATATGTTGCCTACAAGAAACTCATCTTAAACCCGAAGACACCTCCAGATTTAAAGTGAGGGGGTGGAAAAGAATTTACCATGCTAATGGACATCAGAAGAAAGCAGGAGTGGCAATCCTTATATCAGATCAATTAGATTTTAAGCCAAAGACTATAATAAGAGATGAGGAAGGACACTATATCATACTCAAAGGAACTATCCAACAAGAAGATCTAACAATTTTAAATATCTATGCCCCTAACGTGGGAGCAGCCAACTATATAAACCAATTAATAACAAAATCAAAGAAACACATCGACAATAATACAATAATAGTAGGGGACTTTAACACTCTGCTCACTGAAATGGACAGATCATCCAAGCAAAAGATCAACAAGGAAATAAAGGCCTTAAATGACACACTGGACCAGATGGACATCACAGATATATTCAGAACATTTCATCCCAAAGCAACAGAATACACATTCTTCTCTAGTGCACATGGAACATTCTCCAGAATAGATCATATTCTCGGTCCTAAATCAGGTCTCAACCGTTATCAAAAGATTGGAATCATTCCCTGCATATTTTCAGACCACAGTGCTCTGAAGCTAGAACTCAATCACAAGAGGAAATTTGGAAAGAACCCAAATACATGGAGACTAAACAGCATCCTTCTAAAGAATGAATGGGTCAACCAGGACATTAAAGAAGAATTGAAAAAATTCATGGAAACAAATGATAATGAAAACACAACAGTTCAAAATCTGTGGGACACAACTAAGGCAGTCCTGAGAGGAAAATATATAGCGGTACAAGCCTTTCTCAAGAAACAAGAAAGGTCTCAGGTACACAACCTAACCCTACACCTAAAGGAGCTGGAGAAAGAACAAGAAAGAAACCCTAAACCCAGCAGGAGAAGAGAAATCATAAAGATCAGAGCAGAAATCAATGAAATAGAAACCAAAAAAACAATAGAACAAATCAACGAAACTAGGAGCTGGTTCTTTGAAAGAATTAATAAGATTGATAAACCCCTGGCCAGACTTATCAAAAAGAAAAGAGAAAGGACCCAAATAAATAAAATCAGGAATGAAAGAGGAGAGATCACAACGAACACCAAAGAAATACAGACAATTATAAGAACACACTATGAGCAACTCTATGCCAACAAATTTGACAATCTGGAAGAAATGGATGCATTCCTAGAGACATATAAACTACCACAACTGAACCAGGAAGAAATAGAAAGCCTGAACAGACCCATAACCAGTAAGGAGATTGAAACAGTCATCAAAAATCTCCAAACAAACAAAAGCCCAGGGCCAGATGGCTTCCCGGGGGAATTCTACCAAACATTTAAAGAAGAACTAATTCCTATTCTCCTGAAACTGTTCCAAAAAATAGAAATGGAAGGAAAACTTCCAAACTCATTTTATGAGGCCAGCATCACCTTGATCCCAAAACCAGACAAGGATCCCATCAAAAAAGAGAACTACAGACCAATATCCTTGATGAACACAGATGCAAAAATTCTCACCAAAATACTAGCCAATAGGATTCAACAGTACATTAAAAGGATTATTCACCACGACTGAGTGGGATTTATTCCAGGGCTGCAAGGTTGGTTCAACATCCGCAAATCAATCAATGTGATACAACACATTAATAAAAGAAAGAACAAGAACCATATAATACTCTCCATAGATGCTGAAAAAGCATTTGACAAAGTACAGCATCCCTTCCTGATCAAAACTCTTCAAAGTGTAGGGATAGAGGGCACATGCCTCAATATTATCAAAGCCATCTATGAAAAACCCACCGCAAATATCATTCTCAATGGAGAAAAACTGAAAGCTTTTCCGCTAAGGTCAGGAACATGGCAGGGATGTCCTTATCACCACTGCTATTCAACATAGTACTAGAAGTCCTAGCCTCAGCAATCAGACAACACAAGGAAATTAAAGGCATCCAAATTGGCAAAGAAGAAGTCAAACTCTCACTCTTCGCAGATGATATGATACTATATGTGGAAAACCCAAAAGACTCCACTCCAAAACTGCTAGAACTTGTACAGGAATTCAGTAAAGTGTCAGGATATAAAATCAATGCACAGAAATCAGTTGCATTTCTCTACACCAACAACAAGACAGAAGAAAGAGAAATTAAGGAGTCAATCCCATTTATAATTGCACCCAAAACTATAAGATACCTAGGAATAAACCTAACAAAGAGACTAAGAATCTATACACAGAAAACTATAAAGTACTCTTGAAAGAAATTGAGGAAGACACAAAGAAATGGAAAAATGTTCCATGCTCCTGGATTGGAAGAATAAATATTGTGAAAATGTCTATGCTACCTAAAGCAATCTACACATTTAATGCAATTCCTATCAAAGTACCATCCATTTTTTTCAAAGAAATGGAACAAATAATCCTAAAATTTTTATGGAACCAGAAAAGACCTCGAATAGCCAAAGCAATATGGAAAAAGAAAGCCAAAGTTGGTGGCATCACAATTCCGGACTTCAAGCTCTATTACAAAGCTGTCATCATCAAGACCGCATGGTACTGGCACAAGAACAGACACAGAGATCAATGGAACAGAATAGAGAGCCCAGAAATAGACCCTCAACTCTATGGTCAACTAATCTTCGACAAAGCAGGAAAGAATGTCCAATGGAAAAAAGACAGCCTCTTCAACAAATGGTTTTGGGAAAATTGGACAGCCACATGCAGAAAAATGAAATTGGATCATTTCCTTACACCACACACGAAAATAGACTCAAAATGGATGAAGGACCTCAATGTGAGAAAGGAATCCATCAAAATCCTTGAGGAGAACACAGGCAGCAACCTCTTCGACCTCAGCCGCAGCAATATCTTCCTAGGAACATCTCCAAAGGCAAGGGAAGCAAGGGCAAAAATGAACTATTGGGATTTCAACAAGATCAAAAGCTTTTGCACAGCAAAGGAAACAGTTAACAAAACCAAAAGACAACTGACAGAATGGGAGAAGATATTTGCAAATGACATATCAGATAAAGGGCTAGTGTCCAAAATCTATAAAGAACTTAGCAAACTCAACACCCAAAGAACAAATAATCCAATCAAGAAAAGGGCAGAGGACATGAACAGACATTTCTGTAAAGAAGACATCCAGATGGCCAACAGATACATGAAAAAGTGCTCCATATCACTCGGCATCAGGGAAATACAAATCAAAACCACAATGAGATATCACCTCACACCAGTCAGAATGGCTAAAATTAACAAGTCAGGAAATGACAGATGCTGGCGAGGATGCGGAGAAAGGGGAACCCTCCTACACTGTTGGTGGGAATGCAAGCTGGTGCAACCACTCTGGAAAACAGCCTGGAGGTCCCTCAAAATGTTGAAAATAGAGCTACCCTATGACCCAGCAATTGCACTGCTGGGTATTTACCCTAAAGATACAAACGTAGTGATCCAAAGGGGCACGTGCACCCGAATGTTTATAGCAGCAATGTCTACAATAGCCAAACTATGGAAAGAACCTAGATGTCCATCAACAGACGAATGGATAAAGAAGATGTGGTATATATACACAATGGAATACTATGCAGCCATCAAAAGAAATGAAATCTTGCCATTTGCGACGACGTGGATGTTCTAGAGGGTATCATGCTTAGTGAAATAAGTCAATCGGAGAAAGACAACTATCATATGATCTCCCTGATATGAGGGAGAGGAGATGCAACATGGGGGGTTAAGGGGGTAGGAGAAAAGTAAATGAAACAAGATAGGATTGGGAGGGAGACAAACCATAAGTGACTCTTAATCTCACAAAACAAACTGAGGGTTGATGGGGGGAGGGGGGTTGGGAGAGGGTGGGTAGGGTTATGGACATTGGGGAGGGTATGTGCTATGGTGAGTGCTGTGAAGTGTGTAAACCTGGCGATTCACAGACCTGTACCCCTGGGGATAAAAATATGTTTATAAAAAATAAAAAAAAAAAAGAAAAATAAATTGGCCCTGAGAGCTGCAAGGAGTTTTCTTTTTAGAGAAAAGACACTCTATTCCCAATATTGAGAGAAGAACTCATCTATCTGAGACATAATAACAGTCTTTCTTAGAGGATTATGGACAGGGTTTACTTACCCATACTGTTTTGATTATATTTTCCAAGCATAGCAATTTATAAAAATATGGGTAGAAAATTTCAAGTATGGCCTTGTAAATAATAATAATAATAATAATAATAATAATAATAGTAATGTTAGCTGCAGATTCCTCCTATCCTTGCATACATCCATTTTTGCCATGTGAATTGGCTGCTATTCCTGTCAAGAGCTGGAGTCACTTTCTCTACCCACTTGAATCTGTCTATCCTTTGGCTTGCTTTGATCAGGAGTATGGGGCACAAGTGATGATGTTAGAGGAGCTCTGAGTGTAGGCTACAGGAGATCTTGTAGTTAATCTCCTCATGCTTTTGCTGTCCCGAGACCTCCATGTGAGGTAGCCTATGTTAGCTTCCTTGAGAATGAGAGCCGACATGGAACAGAGACATCACAGCTCTGGCTCCAGAAACCAACCAACCTGCCCACCATCCATTCAGCTCCAGCAGACCTACCAGTTGCCTGAAGAATAACCCAACTGACCCACAGACTTGTAAACAATCATAAAATTATTGATATTGTGAGCCTTTAATCTGAGTATGCTTTTATGCAACAGTAGATAATGGTTGCATATACTGAATGTCATCCTAAAACACATACACACTTTAAAAATGCAAATATATCCCTGGATGGTGGACTTGTAGGTCATTTTAATTTTCATTTTTATACTTTAATATATTTTCCTAATAAACCTGCATTACTTTAATGATAAGATTAATAATTAATGATAATGAACATACCATTGATTTTAATAAAATGATGATTTCAAACAACTAGTTAGTGATGGGGCACCATTTCCCTTAGGGGGTCCTTAGAACAGTGTATTCCAGTTACCCATTGCTGTCTGACAACTCCTTCCTAAATAAAAAACTTAGTGGCAGAAAACAACCATTTTGTTAAGCTCATAATTTTGTGGATCAGAAATTTAGGCCAGGCAGAGTGAGGGTAGTTTATCTCTGCATCTCGATGACTAAAGTCTCAGCGGGGTACTTAAATGGCAAGAGATGGTCGAAACAACTCCACTGGAGTTATATACCCAGGGGCTTGGTTCTAGCTGTAGGCTGGGTTCCTTACTTCTTCCACATGCTGTGTCTGGTGGAGTTGGAATGTTTAAGAGAACTTCTTTAGTCCCATACTTGGTGCTTGGGTTGGGTTGGATGGCCTGGAGCTGGTCAAGCATCTCTCTCTCTCTCTGTCTCTTCCCCTTTCTTGTCAAAGTTTTTTCATATGTCAAGCTTGAGTAGCAAGACAGTCTCAGAATAGTCAGATTTCTTACTTGATGGCTGACTTTACCCAGAATAAGCATTCTAATAGGTATAAGCCGCAAGCCTTCTTATGACCTAGTCTTAGAAGACACAGAATATCACTTCTATTGCATTTAATCATTTGAACAAGCCACTAACGCCAGCTGAGATTCTAGGGGAAGAGGATTACTACTCAAAAAATTTATGGCAATCCTTAATCTACCACAGTTCACTCTCTGGCCATGAATTATTTACATACCTCCTCCTACATGAAATGCACTCACTCTTTTCCAAGACCCCAGCCAAATTACATCATAAGCATTAGGTGTCAAGGATCTCTTCATTGAATTCACATCCGAGTGTGGAAAGTCTGCTTGGATGTGAATCATTGAGTATAGCTCCTTGAGTACAAATTCTTATTGATCTGAAGACTTGTGAACTACAGAAAAAAACTATTTATACCCCAAACACAACATGCAGTGGTGATAAAGACACAGTGTAACCACAGTATAAACACTTCAGTCCCCCCTGGGAGGGCACTGGAGGGCACTTTGCAATCAGTTGTCCATAGCAGTCCAGCTACATACCTGTCATCAATTCTCTTTCCTGGGATAAGGAATGTTATGGAATGAATGTTTTTGTCTCTCGAAATTCCTATGTTGAAATCCTAACCCCCGATGGGTTGGTATTGGGAGGTGGGGCTTTTGGGAGATAATTAGATCATGAGGGTAGACCCCTCAAGAATGGGATTTGTTCTTTTATAAAAACACCCCAGAGAGCTCTCTCATCCATTCTGCCATGTGAGGACACAGCAAGAGGTCTACTATCAGGGAGAGGGCCTCACTCAATCATGCTGGCACTCTGATCTCAGACTTCTAGCCTCCAGAACTGTGAGAAATATATTTCTGTTGTTTTTATGCCACTTAGTCTATGGTACTTTGTTTCAGCAGCCTGAGATAACTAAGATGGAATATTTTTTTATTGGGATTTAGTGTTGCTTCCTGGGAATAACTCCTGCTCAGGAAATTGTTTCCATTGTGTAAGCAGAGTGGAAAGAATCAAGATTCCTTAGGTTTGAATTCTGACTTTGTCTTTATAAGCTATGTGAGTATGTAAGTTATTTCATCTCTGTGAACCTCAGGTTTATTATCTATAAAAAGTATATAGTAATCCACCTTACAATATCATTATGGAGATTATATGAGCTACTTTACGTACTTAGCATTGTACCCAGTACTAAACAACTGATAGTTTTCATCTCTTTATGATGTTATGTGAGTTTAGGCAGTAGCAAAATTGTCTCAGACCTTTAGGAGACCATTGGAACTCCCTCAAACAGAGGCCATGATAGGGAAATCTCCTATAGAGTTATTGAGCAGTGATTAGGAGCATGTCCCACAGAACTGTTGAATAGTGGGTTGCATTGAGCACGGAGCTCAATGTGGGGCTCCATCCCAGAATCCTGGGATCATGACCTGAGCCAAAGGCAGGCACTTAACCAACTGAGCCACCCAGGCACCCCTACATAAAGGATTCTACAGGATTCTGCTTAACTATGTGATTTATCCATTACATTTTAATATTAAGCCTCTATACCTTGAATATGTATTAATAGTTTTGCTTATTATTGTGTAGAAGATTAAATAACTTTATATGGAGAGATCAGGTTCTAAAATCAGAAGGGAATTTAAATGTGTGCACAACAATGAAATTAACCTGTGTCTTTTAAAATTTATTTGTTTACAGTGTATGTATTGAGCAAGTTCTATGTATCATGTATTATTTGTGTTATTCTGAACACTGAGAATATGACAAATTCCTGCCTTCATGAACCTTACACTCTTGTAGGAGGAGAGATAACAAACAAGTTATTACATAATATGTTAGATGGAGAGAAACACTATGGAAAAAAATAAACCAGGGTCAGGTGGCTAGGGAGTACCAGTGTGGGGGGTACTGCTTTATTTGGGTAATCAGGGGAGGCTCACTGATAAGGTGACATTTGAAAAGAGACCTAAAGGAAGTGAGAAGGCTAACCATGCTGATATCTGGCAAAAAAAAAAAAAAAAATCATTCTAGGTGAAGGGAACAGTGTGGTGGGCATAGGTCTCCTACTGGGGAACATAGTTGACTACAGTCTGGCTGCCACATTCTGGACCCACAACCACATTCACATGGAGGTCACACTTACCCTGATCCTCTCCTAGCCAGTAACTGAGCAGAATGGAGTACTAATTCAGGACTATTCCATGAGATGAGGATACCTCTGACAGGCAGCTGTGGCTCAGAGACACCCCACTGGCTTGCCAGAAACTCCCTTAGGACTGCATTGTAGTCTGAAACCTTTCGGCATTGACAATCCTCTTTCCTTACCCTTACGGGTGTCTGACTGGCACTGTGGTCAAAGGCCCTTCCCATCTTCTCCCCGTCCATCCCCTTTATCTTTCACCCACATATCCCCTCAATACATTTCTTGCTCAGCTAATCCCATCTTGGCATCTGCTTCTTGGGGTGTCCAAATTAACACAGAAAATACAAAGGACTGAAACAGGAGCATGTGGATATGATCAAGGAACATCAAGATCAACATACCAGGAATAGAATTAGAGAGGAGTGAGTGAGGGGAATGTAGACAGATACAAAGCAGGGGCTGAATCCCAAGAGTCTAGCAAGCATCATAAGGACCTAGAGTTTTACTTTTTGTAAGATAGGACACCTTTGGAAGATTCTGAGCAGGGGAGAATGTGATCTTGGATTTTAAAAGGACCCTTGGCACTATTGAATTGAGAAGAGATGATGGGAGGAAAGAGCAGAAGCAGGGAGACTAGCTTGGGGGCCATTGAAGAATCCATACGAAAGATGGTATTTGAAGGAAATGGGTAGCAGGAGAGGTAGGGAGCAGTCAATGAATTCTAAATATATTAATATATTTGAAGATAGAGCCGACAGGATTTGCTGATGGTTGAGCTTGAGGTATGATAGAAAGAGAAGCCAAAGATAACACTGAGATTTTTGGCCTGTGCAAATAGATTTAGCATTTACTGAGACAGGGAAGACTGGATATTGTGAAATATCATTATAGATTTTCTAGTTTAAATAGGTTTCTCCTGCCTATATGCTGCCAATGATGCTTTGTTGAACTTCTACTTCATTACAAATCATACTCCTTGTAACGTGGTTGTAGCTGCTACTATTGCTACCTATCAATGAATGTGTGCTTTTGCATGCTCCCCAAATCATCATAGATAATATTATATCTATATCTATATCTATATCTATATATATATATATATATTTCTCCCACGCCCCTTCTCTCATTGAGATGAAACATTGAGACAACCTCATGAGATTAGCTCTGGGTTGATTTCTGTTTTGTCTTGTTTTGGCCTAAGGTTATGTAGAGAGTTAATACCAGACTCAGAACTGAACCCAGGATGAATGCTTTGTCCTTGTTACGCTATGTGCTTCCTTTTGACTCATGTGGCTCTCCTTCGCCACCGACTCCCTCCTGGTCTGTATGTTTCTTGAGAACAAGTTGGCATTGAATATGCTTTGTATATGCTACTTCGATTCTGCTTCATATATGCTTCTTCAACTATTGTATATGCTATTTTGTATATGCTTTGTATATGTTACTTGCAAGTTTCCTTGCAGAGTATAGGTTTAATAATTCCTTGTGGCATTTTGTGACTTGTGCATCCCTAATCCTCTCCTCACCCACCTTCTAAGTAACTAATAAAACTTTATGGGAATCCCAAAAAAGGATCATATCCATTTGCCTAATATATCCAGTGGCTTCTGTGCTTGTCCTTCACTTGACTGACACTGTGTGGCCCCATTCCAAACTTCTGTCTGATTTTCAGTTCTTGGTCATTGGACTCAAATCTCCCTGTTGTCTCTGGGCTTGTTCTCTCCCAGAAACTTCAGGGAGAAGACTGTCTGAAATCTTGGGCTTTGGCACCTCATTTCTGATGCTACTCATGATTCCGATGTCATGGTTAGAAAAACTTTAGACATATATAATTCTTTGCTTATGCATTCCCTTTCCCTGAATATCTGAAGCTCCCTTTCAGCCAGCTGAGTTAGTTATAACTTGAGAAACACTTATGCTACTTGACATATAGGAATTATATAAGCAGGTTGAGTTTCCGTTGTAAAAAAAAAAAAAAAAGCCAGAACAGCAAAAAATTGACTAATTGCAGAAATACTTTTCCTATCCATTTGCAATCTTTAATATTAACTCGGATGTTAACTCCTGATTATTTGGGAACAACAAAGTGCACTTGCGAAGATTCACCTTCAAAATGGCCAGCATTGTCTGACACTCTCCAGCTAATAACAACTCTGGACTGCGGACATCTGATCAGAATTAATTGCACTAGGCTGGAGTCCTGCAAATGTTAAAATGTCTTTAGTTTTACAGACCAGTAAATGCTATGGTTCAGCAGCTCTCCATTATTAGTAAGCTCCTTGAATCTTGAGGGAGGCAGCCCAACAAACCACTATAACCTTTATAAATTAAATGAGAATTAGTGAATGTGCTTGTTGACTGTATCAAGAACAAGGATATAGAAGAAAATAACACCTTTTTTTAATATCTACCAGACAATTTAATATATAAAAAGCTCACTTTGCCTGCGAAGTAAAAATAAAGCAGTCAGCTAAATATAAAGTATTCATCATATGCAGGGGAAATATCTGACATGTTGAGGGAGTGGACTGATAGACAAAGAAAAAGAGACCCTATTAAGAAGGTCAGAACATATTTCAAGAGGTTAATGGCTAGACTATTGTGACCAGGAAAACATTAGTCTCCGAAACAAGGTGAAAGTCTGACATAGCAGTCATATCTAAACTTGTAAAGGACCGAGAAGCTGGCATTTCTACATGTCACTGATTCTTCCTATATGTTATATGTTCATATTACGAGGGGAACAGTTTTATTATTGAGGACAAATAATAAAATGGATACATAGAATTTTCCATGGTAGATTGTCAAAATTTAAATTAACCAGGCTACCCATAGCCAGCTGTAGGGCACATGCTGATATGGGGCAGAGATAGTAGGCAGAGATGAGAGAGAAACTTAAGAGACTTGGCATGCATTAACAGATATGGCACAAAACAAGAAGTAGTTTTTGAAAACTTAGATTGGATTCGTTGAAATGAAACGATCTATTATCATTAGTGACAAAGAGCATCCATCCCAATATACAACTGTTGACTACCTTGTGCTTAGTGTCTCAGAGACAGTAAGACATTCATAGTCATTTTACATTCATTCTGCATCATTTATTATGTACCATTCATGTATTAAGTATTGTATTAGTATGCTAGGGCAAGGCTAGCAAGTCTTGGTACAAGTGCCACCACCTGCCCACTCTTCCTATGACAGACATCACCAAACAACTACAACTCTAACATCACCATCAGCCACAACACTAGGTCCATTGCTCCCGATCATGGCCTCATAGTCTTTTCAGCACAGATATGACCCTTGCTATTGGCAGAGACCAGAAGTCTACTGCAGTAAAATCAGGTAGGAAAAGGTGAGTACCAGGATGAAGTTAGAATAGTGAGGATAGGGAAATGAATACATTTGAAAGACACCAAAAGGTAAAAGATACAGGACATTATCAATGATTGGATGCTGGCTGGGGATGAAATTTGCTGAGGCAAAGTCAAGAATGACTTCAAAGTTTTTAGCTTGCTCAGTTGGGTATATGAAACACCATGTATTGGGGCTTATGAGGGGAAGGAACACCTGTAGGGAGAAAGATAAGCTTAAGTACTTTGAGTTTTAGTTTCCTATGGGTCATCCAAATAGAAATGAAGAAACTGGATATTTGGGTCTCTAATTCAGATGCATGGCCAAAGCTAATGAGCAGACAGTTTAGGGGGTTGTTGCGACACATGGGCACTGGAGTCCCATTATCTGGGTTTGACTTGTGGCTCCACAGGACACTAGCTGTGCCCTTGGTCAAGTTCCTTAGTACACCTTAACCTTCAGGGTTTTTTTTTTTTTTCATTTTTAATATGGAGATAACATTAGTATCTATCTTACAGGATCATCTTGAAGATGAAATGAATGCTGGCAACACACTGTGAGCACTATGGGAATGCTAGCTCTTATTATCACTGTCATTGCATCTAAACAGTGCCAAGTATTTGTAGAATGAATGAAACCGTGAGATCACCCAGAGAAAGTACAGAGAATGAGAACACAAGAGGAATAATAAAGAAACTTGAATTTATCATCCCTTGATGGGTTAGTAATCTAGTTGAATGAGAATTCAGATGCTTTAAAATGTATGTGAATGAACAAAGAAAGATTCAAAATCCAAATGGTAAATTTTATCAGGAACACAGAAAAGAAACTGAGTATGATGGACCAAAAGAGTGTTTAATGACAAAATGGGGCAGCCAATCTTGAACCAGTTAGGTCCTTCTAGAGGGACAGGTTTGTCCAAAAAGCAAGTGTTGTCTAGTCAAATACCCACAGTTGGTTAAAGGATAAGATAAGGAATCAAGAGGCAAGGTTTTGTTAACACTGTTCGCAGCAAGCAGTATGGCGGCCAAAGCAGTATTTCCATGTCACTGGAAATAACACAAATGCACTAATTTGGTGTGCTCCCACAACAAACATGCACAGCATTGTAAATCTGTGTTTTATAATATATTGTGTCATTGTAATATATTTTATGGTTACTAACGTAAGTGGAGTAGCAGGGTTTATGGAAGCCAGACCTAGTGAATGACACCCCCATCCCACAGGTTCTCAAGCTAACCCCACCACTCCTACCCTAGCTCATCCTTGATTTCTCTCTGCTCTTCCTCTCTTGCATCAATTCATTAAGAGTCCTCTTGACTCTAAATTTTAAGGACATCTTACATCCATTATCCTTTTTTTTTTTTTTTTTTCATTTCCATTCTTAATCCTGATGCAAAGCAGCCTCTTCACTCACCTGGGTGAGCTCCAGTAGTTGCAGTCTCTTTGCTTTTCCCTTTAATCCATTCTCCACATAAAGCCATGCAACTCCCTAGCTGAAAGTTAAACCCAAATTCTTACCCATAAAGCTTTGTATGACCTGTCCCCTGCCAACCTCCTTCATCTTGTCCCTCTTTCCATCTTTTGATAGGCTTTAGCCTCACTAGGCTTCTTACTCTTCTCAGAAATCCCAAGCTCTTTCTGGCCTGAGGGCCTTTATATCATCGGCTCCTCCTTCAGGTCCTCCAGACTTTCAGAAGATTGATTCCTTCTAATCATTGAGGTTCTCATGTCAAGTGTGCTCCACTCAGGGAGCCTGCCATGGACACTCTGACTGTACAGCCACAGTTCCCTGATCACTTTCTAAGATATTCTGTTCAATTGTCTTTACCACACTTTTCTGATAGTTTCACCTTGCTTTGTTTGTAACTTTTTGTTATTATCTCCCCCACCAGAATATAATTTCCATGGTAGCAAAGACCAGGGCTTGTCAAGTTCCCCTTTGGATACAGTAGACAAAGTGCCTTAGATACATGAACTTTTGATGGTCCATGAAAATGTTTTAGTTTCTTTAAAAATTAGAGGAAAAATGGGTATAATAATAATAATGAATATGGAATAAGGAATCCAGGCTGGATTAAATTGATTTTTAAATATAGTCATAAAATAGAATTTTTAATATTTTTTATGGTGGAAGGAGTCCATGAAAGTCATAAGTACCCATGATGGGGACTCTGTCTGTTGTTCATGGCAGTGCTTCCAGCACCTAGAACTGTACTGGGCACAGAACAAGCCCTCAAAATGAATTTGTTGTTAAGATAAATTAAGTAGCTTGGAACTTTGGAATCTGGCCTAATAGAACCCAGGTTGTATGTATTTACACGTGTGTGTGCATGTGTATGTGTGCTTGTGTGCTGGACGTCTTCTTTTTGCCCACTGGATGCACTGTCCTCCCTTGCCTACTTGTCTCTCAACCTAAGGGAACTGATCTTTCTGTATACTTACAGGTTCAAATTGAGTTCAGCCAAGGGGAGGCACCATCAAGAAATTTGAAAATGGGACAGTGAAGTCTCAGCATTTATTCCTGGGATGTCCTCCCTGCTGAGGAGTCAAATGGTCCTCACTCCCCCATTACTCTAGTGGTAATAATAATAATAGTACTAATTGGTATTTACTGAGATTAAGTCTGGTATTGATATTTTTATGGAGCAAAATGATACAATAGCATGATGTCATAGCCTTTACTTTATACTTGAATTTTGCAGCACAAAATTGTAGACTTTATCAATGTCCTCAAAAGTCTCTCTTGATCATTTGACATTCACACTGTTTTCTTCTGGTATCCCTCTTTGTCACCATGCTTGTAAGCTTTTTTTTCTGTTTTTAACAGGTCTAGCTTTGCTAGATCTTCACTTGTCAATGGATGGAGTATGTGATTGAGCAGCTTTCCAATATCACTGTCATTAAGTTTATGAAATCTCCATTTTTATGCAGTATCTGTCATTTTGTGAGCAATGTCTTTGCTGTCTGGGATCCCCTGAATTTGGCCTAATTACTGTGTCATAATGCTGTGTGCCTTTAGTGTTAAGTGGTCCTTGTTTCTGCAAGAATGACTAGCATCCTGTTTCCTAAGCTTCTCTTATAAGAGAATCCACATAGCACTTGAAAAACACTTAGTTCCTGTGGGAACTTTTTTTTTTCCGTGATAAACATCGGTATATGGTAAAGCCTGAATTCTTGCAATATGTAAAGACTGTGTGGTTCCTGGTTTCTAGGGTGTAAAGAATATGTTTCCACTTTGTTAGCTGCTCTTTGTTCTTACGTAGTTTTTCTTTTTACTTCCAAATTTTTTTCTAGAAAATCAAAATTTCAAAATATACAAGACCTAAACCTAAGATATGAAAGTCATTTTAAAGATAAATAATGGTTAATTAAATGAGACGGTATACATAAATGTTCTTTTAAAAGTACCCAAAATTAATGACTCAGGTAGATTTAGTTTTAATATATAACAGTATCAGCTCTAATGGCTAAGTTCATTATAATAATCAGTATATAAATTTCCTAGTAATATGACAAGTACTTGGAAGTACATCTCATAAATTATTAGTGAAATGTTAGATAACTAACTTATTCATTTTTACATTTATTTTAGAAAAGGATTTTATCATATTTCTAAGTAGCTTGCAGCTATGTAGGTATGTTCTGTTCATTTCTTCATTTTATCAGCTCTCAGAATGGCAGTTCTATTCTATAATGTTCCCAACATATTTGCTTTGCTAATCCATATAAACTACATCTCATGCCTAATCATTAAGACATAATCATAGTGAAACTTAGATGATTGGAGGCATCATGGTTTAATTGTGATAGTTACTATTTTCATGGTATTCATACATGGGTGTTCCATCAACTGCTCTGGTCTGAGAAGGCCCAGTTAGGCGCTTTATATTATCCACTTTCTCTCCTCGAGGGTGCTCTTAAAGTATAATGACACCCTGATTTTTGCACATGCTTAGAGCAAACATTTCTACGTCATCTTGCATTTGTTCCTCTACTGCCATCCTTAACCCTCTTCCTCTTTCTTCCCCCAGTCATCCATCTAAGAAGTCATCTGATCCTGTAGCTTTTTACCAGAAGGGGAACAGGAAGGAACATATCTGACAGACATCTATGGAGAGGCCTGGCAATGCTCCATGTGGAGCATTGTATGGATACTGACTGAATCCTGGGGGAGAGCAGTGGTGGGAGGTAAGCAGGTTGAGGAAGACCATGTAATACCTTGAAGGTCTTGCTTAGGAATTTGAATTTTATCCTTTACTCAGAGGGAAGTCACTGGTAAACAACTACTACCACCACCACAATAGAAAAATGCAGGATTGGAGATTGGCTTAGTAAAGACTGTGTGGTTCCTGGTTTCTAGGGTGTAAAGAATATGTTTCCACTTTGTTAGCCGCTCTTTGTTCTTATGTTGTTTTCCTCTGATTTCCCCCAACTCACTTCTCCTTTCCTTCTCCCAGTGTCCTCTGTGTTATTCCTTATGCTCCACGAGTAAGTGAAACCATATGATAATTGACTCTCTCTGCTTGACTTATTTCACTTAGCATAATTTCCTCCAGTCCTGTCCATGTTGATAAAAAATTTGGGTATTCATCCTTTCTGATGGAGGCATAATACTCCATTGTATATATGGACCATATCTCACTGGCTCGGTTTGAATCCTGGCTTGAATCATGTGGACCTGGGAAAGTTAGGTCTATACCTTTCTTTCTTCATCTGCAGAATAGGGATGATAATAGTAATGATTGCTTCACAAGGTCATTATCAATATTACACAAGATAAAGCATTAGAGCCCTCAGAAAAGTACCAAGCTCACAGTAGGTGCCCAGTCAATGTTTGCCATTATAGCTTAGATGTAGAGAAGTAAAGGTTGTTTTTGGCCTTGGAAGGAGGAAGGAGAATATTGGATCTCCCTCCTGATGAGGGCAGGGCAAAAAAAGTGCCTGGGAGAAAAATATATCCATGTTTAGAACAAACTTACAAAAAAACAAAAAACAAAAAACAACCCGTCTTCATATACAGTAAACATTATTGAGAATTTAAGGTACCTTCTTGGCAATGGACTGAGCTTTCAGAGTGAACAGGGGAAAGATAGCTGTCCAGAGGATCTGAATCATGACCAGGACTATGGAACACAATGGTGAGAGAGGCAGAGGATTGGGATATAGACATAATAGACAGATGGGCTACTTAACCTTGGAATTTCAAATGGAACTCTGGAGAGGAGTGGTGGGTAGTAGTATGTTTGCATAGTCCCATTCTCTGGTGTAGGCAGTAGGTGTGGTTATGACCAGTGTGATTGGTCTATAAGATCCTCAAACTGGAGGTTTATTAGAGAGCATTTTAGTTGAGTGTTCTGAGAAATCAGAAGATGCCATGGGGGACCAACTAATTTAAACAGATAGGACAGATTCAGATGTAAAATATTGTATTCTTTTTGCCCTTGGAATTTGCCCTCAAATACTTAATTCTACCTATATCTTAAATCTCATTTCATTTTGCTTTGGATTATTGAGTTCGGTCTATAGCTTACCTTTTGGGTGTAACACACTTTGTCTTCCTAGTTGTAATTCTTACCTCTTTGGGAAATTATTTGACTACCCTTCCTTAAGACACAGTAGTCTCAGACTACTTTGGGTAACCCCCTATCTTAGACTAGGTTCATTGGAAACATACTTAAAGATGAAAAGTTAGGTGCAGGAAGTTTATTAAGAAGTGCTCTCACGAGATATGCCAATAAGGAGGCAAGGAAAGCAGGATAGGGCAGGAAGAGAAGCTGATGTCCAATGAGGTTGCAACTGAGGCCTCAGCCAATCATACAGGGGCTCTAGAGCTGGGATGGTCTTTTAGAGTTGTCCCATTTGAGGCCAAGGAACCAGATTTTTATAACCCGGTGCTGACCAGTCATTGATTATGGACTGCTCCCTGGGAGTGGGCATAAACTTGGGTAAGTTAGTTCCCTGAGGCTGAGGGACTATCCCATTGAGGGAAGCATCTAGGAATCTTTATTAGCTGACATTTTCTGCTGAACAGGGATGGTTGTTTTGGCCCTGGAAAGCAGCCCTGGGAGGAGCACCACAATATCTATAATACCCTCTTTGCAACGTCTTCTCTTAGTACTTTCCAGCTGGCTTCAGTTTCCTTAAAGTGTTGGGGTGAGATGGGAGATGAGGAAAGAGAAAAGTAGTCAAACAGGGAAGGTAGGAGAAGACTGAAATCTTATTTTACATCCTTCACAATTTTTCATTGGGACACCCACAAGAGGCAAGGCCAAATACATCACAGAGAACCAAAGCTAATGTTACCCCATGGGCCATGCAGAAAAGGTTTGTACATTAATACTACTCACTCTATCCTTAGCTGCACATCTACACACCATCTTTAATATCTATGAGGTCACCATCCCATTTGGCAACATTACTGTGGAATTATAAAGAAACTGGTCTTCATATCACATAGTTGCTAGCAACAAGGAGAATGAGCTTTCAGTGATTTTTGAAAAGTTAAGGGACTAATTATGACAAAACTACTGCCTTCTCTGGAGAAGTTACCCTTACAGAAGAAAGAACAGTGAATCTTTCCACTAGGAGCATTTTTATAAGATAAAAGCATGGCTACATATTAAATTAAAGGTAATATAGAAAGTTTGAAACACTGAGAGGCTAAAATAATGGCAGTTCTGTTTTAATATATGGAGTTTTGGGATGCCTGATTAAAAAAATACCATCTGGGCTGCACCAGGGCTGTAAAATGAATACCGACTGACCTGTTTGAAATAGACTCTTGTGAGCGATTATGTCTCTGGGCAGGTTATTTGACTTTTCTTAGCACCAAAAATGTTCATCTTCCACCATAGGGATGGAAAGATCTCCTTTTAGAGGCAACTATCTGAATTATTTCCCTACGATCCCTGAGAATTTTTGATCCCCTGACCACCAGGAGGCCACTTTTGATACTTCCAAGGTCAGAAGCAAAAGTCATGGAACACTCCTCCCTTTCATTCACTGGGACAATTTCTAAATGATGGCAATTCTCTTATTCTGTGGAAGAGAATAAAAGAATATGGAAGATATGTTAGAAAGAAACTTCAGCTATATCCCTCTTCATTAAAATGTGAATTTCAATCTAAATGTGCTCATTTCCTAAGTTGTAAATTATAGTCAGAAAAAAAAATAAATACAACTTGGCTATTCCCAGGTTTATGAAATCACAGTCTTTCCTGATGAAAAATTCCATGCTCAACAGCCAATTTGCTGCTAATGATAATAAGGTCATCCAAGTGCACGGCTGTTGAGTTTCCATTGTACACACAGTGACTGATTAAAATTACCCAGCAAAACCATGGAAGTGGGCTGTTATACTGGTTGGAAAGTTGTGCATAGAATGAAGCCTTAGGCATTGATGGGAACTGGTTAGTCAGCCTGCCATTAATTAGCAAGGGAAACCTCTCCTGTTTTAAATAATTTATATCTGCATCCAAAGTAGGTAATAGAAAGAGTATAAAATGAGGAAGCATTATTGCTTGCCAGGAGGATTTCTCCAAACACACTTGACCAGCATAAGAGGTACCTGGGTTTGAACCCAGTTCACCCTGTGACAGAGCTCAGCCTAAACAATTGAACCTTCCGATGAAATTATTTAATCTGTTAATATGTTGCACTAGTTAATCTACTAAACTAGGTTTTAAGGAGAATGTGATGCCTTCATATCGTTGTTGGGCAAACAGGATCAGACATTTTTCATTATTTATTCTGTACTTTTAGGGAAAATAAATATATCCTTGACTTAGATCCTAGACCATTCCTTTTTGTGTATTTGGCTTAAATAGCTGACAAAGCCATTGAAATAAGTGCCATTTTATTAAATGGGGAAAGGGTAGATTGATTTCATTCATATAAATAATAAATTCTCTGAACATGTAAAATATTTCTGGAGCTGCATTAATGCACATTTGCATTTCTCTTTAATATGAAACAGCTGTTGTATTTTTCATTTCATGGCATTTTAAAGAGAAGGAAAGGATTGGGAACCGACATGAATCACAGGTCCCCACTACATGTCCTTAAAGACAATATCACATTAATTTCCATTGCTTCTGAGTCTGATGGAGAACAGAAACTTGCTTCATTTTTAAAATCCTGAAAGTTAACATAGAAACTTTAATGTAAGCATTTAAATTATCAACTTGGAATGAGAAAGTGAGTCAGCTCTGATATGCATCAGCTTAACTGCACCTCTCTGGATTTAGGAGCTGGAAAGGTATAGAATTTACTTACATAAATCAAATCATCCTGATGAAAGGTAGCCATGTAAATCCCCATTTCTCACCTGGCATTCTCATTTGGATAGAAGAACGGATTCTTTTAGCAGTAGAATAAGGTGCCTTCCTTCTTTTGCTAACATGGTTTCTTTACAATTATGCAAACTAAATTTCAGTCACCTTCCTTATCATGGCCTTGGGAAATAAAAATCAGGCTGGTTAAATATGGCTGATGTTTTTCATTATAGTTTGATAACCTACATTCCATATACAATAACAAAACCTAGATTTTTTTTCTGACATTCTGAGCAGAAAATCAAATTAATTTTTGGTCACCCTGGACTCGTGACTCACATTTTCAATAGGATTCTGAGTGCATACTCTAAGAGAACACTTTTTTTTTTTCTGTTGAAAACAGTACTTTTTTCAAAGATAATAACAGGAAAAAGATTGACACTGTGAAATTTTAAGATTTATGGATCTTATGGCCTATAGTCAATTTATCAAGGATATATATATATATATATATATATATATATATATATATATATTTAAATTTTTTTATTTAACATATAATGTATTATTAGCCCCAGGGGTACAGGCCTGTGAATCGCCAGGTTTACATATTTCACAGCACTCACCATAACACACACTTTCCCCAATGTCCATAACCCAACCATCCTCTCCCTACCCTCAGTTTGTTTTGTGAGATTAAGAGTCTAAGAGGACACTTTTGTTCTCCTTTCTGCCTTCTTTTTCCCATGATTCTATACTTTGGCATTACGGCCTCATGGAAAAAACAACAACAACCCTGTATTTTAGAGTCAAGTATATGGAGGGCAGGATTTTGTCTCTGCTTCTTGTCTGCTGTGTGAATTTGGTAAGTTAAATGAACATTCTGGACTTTAGAATCTCTGTTAAATGAGAATATTTAATTGTTGCCTCCCAAGATTTTTATGAGCATTGAAGGAAATAATATGAGTAAAAAAGCTTACCCCATTGCCTAGAACCTAGTAGGACAGGTGGTGTGGCCTTCCCTGTCACTCTCTCTTTTCCCTCTTTTTCCTCTCACTTCTAAATCAAAAGGGGCAGCAGCTGGGCAGTTGTCAAGGACTCTCTCAGCTGCAGGCTGAGTGTTTCCCATAGTGTGTCAAGTGGCATGAGAAAGCCTCCTGTGGATGATACAAGTCACTGTAACTATATGTATGACAACATCTCTATTTGTGTAGCAGTTTCAACCCTAGGCTCAGCATGACACATCATTTTCTGAAGGCAAATCACAAAGGCAGACTGAAGGCATGGAGAATCCCAAAGTTCTCCAGGGATATTGGAGAGTACGGCACTGTTTCAGAATGGGGTAGACAGAATCTATGAGTCCCTTTCAGGGCTCCCAGAAAACTCTTTGAAGTGAAATGAAGTGAAATAAGGGAGCAGAAATCTACCACACCAGGGTGTGGCCATGGTCAAGACAAGACAACCCAGAGTTAACAAAATCAAAAATACATGCCAGGATTCAATGGCTGGCAATATATTTTTTCTTATAAACAACTCTTCAATGCAGGGAGAACTCCTCATTTAATCACTTTGATTCTTACAACTCTTATGCAGTGAATATTAGTCTAGTTTTATAAATAAGGAAAGAGGAGCTGAATGAGACAAAACCAGTACCCAAACCTTAGTCTTTCTGTAGCAGGAGGTAATGGTGTGTAGAATGTGCATGTGTGGACTCTTCGAATCAGACACCTTGGCTCAAACCCCAGTCCTGGCACTTCCTTGCTGAGTGTCCATGGGCACTTTATTGAACTTCCTTGAATTTCAATGTCCTTATGTGAGAAATAGGAATAAACACTGGGTTCCTCTGAAGATTCAATAAGATAATGGTCTAGTAGTTCAAACAGAAGCCCAGGACTCTTTCTTTTCTCACAGTCTTCTTTCCTCTTTCTCATTCAACTCCCAAATCTCTCTTCTTCTAGCCTTTCTCATTTCAACAAAGGGCACCCCATCCACCCATTAACTGTTCAGGCCAATAACTTATCATCTTTGATTCCTCTCTTTTCCCTATTGTCCTCACCACCCTTCAGTCCAGTCCACAAGTCTCGCGGCTCTGCCTCCAAAATACTCCATGAGTCTGTCCACACGTCTCCATTTATGCTTTCATGCACATGTTCCCTAACTGGGCAACTGCTTCTGCATGTGCCCCTTACATTCTTTTCCCCACATTACAGCCAAAGTGACCTTTTAGAAATGTAAATTGTTTTGTAGTTTTATAGTTGTAAATTGTTTTAGTGCTTAAAATCTTCCAGTGGCTTCCTCCTGTATGTAGATTAGAAAGAATCTAAACAAACTGCCTGCATGGCTCTTGCTTACCAGTCTGAATGTACCTTATACTCTTTTTTTTTTTAAAGATTTTATTTAATTATTTGTCAGAGAGAGAGAGGGAGAGAGAGCAAGCACAGGCAGACAGAATGGCAGGCAGAGGCAGAGGGAGAAGCAGGCTCCCTGATGAGCAAGGAGCCCGATGTGGGACTCGATCCCAGGACGCTGGGATCATGACCTGAGCCAAAGGCAGCTGCTTAACCAACTGAGCCACCCAGGCGTCCCTATACTCTTTTTTTCCACACCCCTGGCACCCTGGTCATCCCGGGGCTTTTGAACATGCTGCTCCCTCTGTTTGGAATATTTTCTCTCATCTTTTAGATTTTAGAATCTAAAAGCAAAGCTCAATATATGATCTCAGAGAGGCCTTTGGGCTCCCTATCTAAAGTAGATCTGTCCGAACCACTATCTATTACATTATTGCCCTCCACATTTTTCCTCCATTATTTATAGCACTTACCATCACCCTATGTTATTTCTTTGTGTGCTTGTTTGATGGCTTATTGTTATTTGTCTCTGTCCCCCAAAACATAGTCTAAGAGGTCAGGGGCTTACCTTGATAATCAGTGAATAGTTCTGGGGCAGAGGAAGCACTCGATATTTGTTGAATGAATGAATGAATGAATGAATGAAAACAACACAGCCCATGCAGCAAATACCCAATTTCTTCCTTTACTGAAAGCAGAGGTTGGAAGTGGCTTCAAATAGTATTATTTGAATGGAAATTCAAATAAGAAGACAGGATTTGGATTCAGACTGGCCAGGGTTTCAGCTTTTCCCCCTAAACCTCACTTCCTTTGTTTGTTAAATGGGAATAACGATATCCATGCCACATAGAGCTGTAAGAATGAAATGAAATGACTTATAAAATGATTAGTACCAAGACTTCTGTAAAGTCTAAATAAATGGTTATTTCTGTCATCATTGAGATCTTGACAATTTGGTAAAGGTGAATTTTATTGATTCACAAATACTTTCTTTTTCTCTATCTCCTTTCGGAGTTGAGTTTGCTCGACTTGAGCATCAAATTTGTGTTGGTTTAAAGGGTTTGCAGAGTAGTGATAATTGCCAAACAAAGGAACAATTAGACAAATTTCCTGTGGTTTTCTTCTGTAACCTTTTAGTTGATCTACATCATTTATGGTTTGTTCATCTTGATTGTTAAGGGGCTCAAACTAAAAATCATTTTAATTTTGTATTATTGGTGCTATATTGACATATTGGGCAAAAGTAGTCAATCTTCACAAATGAATCTTCTCAATTGAATCAGATTGGATGTCCTTCAATCATATAAGATACTGATTATTGTGGGAAAAAATGATTTAACTGAAAAGTATGGTTGATTCCATACTCATTTATGAAAGTGGTTCAAAGCACAGCAAGTTTATACGATCTGTTCAGGTCATCTTGTATGTGGATGGTATTAAAAGGGTGTGAGTCCACAGACTCATGGAGTAGTGGTAAATCAGAGGGCGATGTCCCCAGTATTACCTCAGGATCAAAGCCTGTCATTCCTGCGCTGATGGCTGTTGGTTCCTGCTCTCTGTTTGTTCCTGCTCTCTGTTTTTGCTCTCTTTGAGGCAAATTAGCAAAACTATGACTGAGTAGGTATCTTGAAAGTAATATCCTTTGTGTGTCAGCCAGTCAAATTACCGGCAATTCCATATTGTTGGATGGAAGGGACTAAAGGCCCAGAGATAAAATCTCTAACTCATTTTATATGAATTCTTTTGAAAAGTAATACTTCTTTCAGGAGAAAATGTTCCTGTCTTTCTTATCTAGTTCCTTCTACCTAGAGTGTCCTTTCCTGGTCCACCTCTGAATCTCTGAACACTGCTCAGTTCCCAGTCTCTGCTACTTTCTCTACAAAGACTTTCTCTCTGTTGTACAATATAGTAGCCACCAAGTATATGTGACTATTTAATTAAAATTAAATGAAATTAGAAATTCATCCCCTTCACACTGGCCACATTTCAAGGGCTTGAATATATATATATATACAAGCCCTTGGGGGGGGAAATTATATATATATATATATATATATATATATATATATATATATATATAT
>NW_019154094.1:16409501-16512127 GCF_002288905.1 Enhydra lutris kenyoni
ATATATATATATATATATATATATATATATATATATAATCTCCTGATTTACCTGGTGGAATTCTATTTGAGATTGTTTTTGCTCAAAGTTTGAAAATCACTGCTCTCTCTACTCCTATTATATTTTCTGCTCAGACCCCTGAAGAACGGAATTTACTTCTGATTGGCTTTTGCATCTCTATGGTCCAAGGGGTTGCCACAGTAGACACTTAAGAGATTTCTGGTTGGTTGAATGAATGAGGAAAACCCTAGAGACTATGGCCAAATGCAGCTCCATTCCAGAGACCCTACAGTACAATTACTGAAACTTGTTTGCAATCAGATCCCTGGCCAGTCAGGGACTGGATGATTTTCCAACATCCTTATCACTGTCATTGTTAGCAAAAATGTATTTTATGGCATTTTATGCTCCATCAATTACTTTCTCTTCTTTCTAACAATTATTTGCGTTTTGATTTACAGCTTGATTTACCTTTTCTGATCTGTTTGCACCTCCTAACAATCTTCCATTCATCCAGTTCTCCCTCTAGAGATTTTAACCAGATTGGCCAATTATCACTTCCTTTTTAACGGACAGATAAATATTTCAGTCTACTCAAGTATGGAGGACACCTTGTAGTGATGAGATAAATCAGGACTTCCCTATAGATTTTTTTTTTAAACCTAGAGAGAGTGCATCACTTGAAGCAATTACAGCAATAATAATAATAATGCATACACATATACATATTTCATGGTTATATATCCACTGGGAGCTTTGATTCTCCTTAGAGTCAAGGACTGTGGGATCACATGAGATTTCTCAATTTGCTTAGAGATTAGTGGGTTCTTTTGTTTAATAATTATATGATGGGGGCACCTGGGTGGCTCAGTGGGTTAAAGCCTCTGCCTTTGGCTCCGGTCATGATCCCAGGGTCCTGGGATCGAGCCCCACATCGGGTTTTCTGCTCAGTGGGGAGCCTGCTTCCTCCTCTCTCTCTGCCTGCCTCTCTGCTTACTTGTGATCTCTTGATGTCAAATAAATAAATAAAATCTTAAAAAAAATAATTATATGATGAATGTTAGTGCGACATGGCTTTAGCCAAAATGTATGATGTCTGACATCTGTTTCCACGCCTTCACCATAAGATCACTAGAATTGTGTAGTATTATCATATATTCTAAAAGAGAATTTATCATTTTTCCATTCCAGATGGTTCTGGCCTCTCTGCTAATAGGCAATTCAGATAAATTGGGTGATAATTCTAATAAAGCACAATTCATATACTAAAGTGTTAGTTCGTTCTAAAGAATGAATATCATGTTTTACTCTTTAGCTCTTTATTTTTACAGTTACTTGCTGTGTCTCAATGAATTACTGGGATGCTGTGACACTAAGTTTTTTTTTTTTTTAACTGAGGGACAATGAGTTGGCTTTTGGTGCATTACTAATTTATAACTGTGCAGGTGATGGTCTCGGCATCAAACTGTGATATTTTTTTATCAAGACTAATTCCAATGTAATATTTCAATTTAGTTTTCATGAAAGCATTTAATTTGAATTTAAAAAGCAGTCAGTATAGGATAATAAAATGGTGTCAACTGATCACTAATGAGCTGTTCCATTTGTATGACACTGCCCTTCTTACCATGAATTGTCTTGGACTGACATCTCCTACTCTGGGTGCCAGCCAAAGAGACATGGGAATGCCTGCTAGTGCCATACACCCAGGGATATTAAATATGGATGCACTGAATGTGTCTTTGACTATTTATTCCAATTATGCCAATGTAACTGGGTATGCAAGAGACCTAAAACTGAACCAGACATAACATATAACCTAGTTGAGCAGTCATGAAAATAGCTGATAATGATACAAAGGAGGAAAATAAGTGCCCCTATGAAAGTCCAGCCAAGCTGTGACTTTTCCCGTGGAGGTTGGGAGGGCTTTACAGATGGCATGGCATTAGAGCAAGACCTAAAGAATGAATTATGTCCAAAGAGAGCAGAAGGACATTTTTGACAATGTATTGGTTTTCTATTGCTGCTGTAACAAAAGGTCAAAAACTTAGTGGTTTAAAACAACGTCAATTTATTATCTTATAGTTACAGTGGGTCAGAAGTGTAGTACAGTATGACTCAGTTGGTTCTTCACTTAGGTTCTTACAAGGACAAAATCTAAGTATCTGCACGACTACATTTCTTTCTGGAGACTCTGGGGAAGAGTCCACTCTTCCCAATGAGCTTTCAAGCCCATTGAAATTGCTGGCAGAATTCAATTCCTTGTGGTTGTAGGAATGAAGTGCTGATTTCCTGTTGGTCGCCAGCTCAGAGCCTCTCTTACCCCTTACAGTTGTCTGTATTCATCATCCCACTGCCCTTTCTATCTCCAGTCTCCCTGCCTTCTCCTTCTAGTGCATGTAGAAAAGCCAAAGGAAGTTCTATTTTAAAGGACTCATGTGATTAAATTAGATTGAGTCTACCCATATAATTCAAGATAATGTCCTTATTTTAAGATCTGTAAAATTAATTACATTTGCAAAGTCCCTTTTGCTATGTAACATAACATGGTCACAGGTTCCAGGGATGAGAGCATGTAGATATTTTGGCGGCCATTCTGTCTACCACAATGAGGGAAAACAGTAGAAACTGAGGGCTTCTTAATGATATTGGTGAGGAGCTAGGCCTGTGCTGAGTGACGGAATAGGAAACCCGCTGGAGAGGCAAAGTTGATCAGTCCCTTCCATGTGTTCCTATAATATTTTGATGACTCCACTATGAGTAAACCCAGGTGTGTTGAATTGTTTTTCATTTGATCCTTGAGACCAGGGACCTGGCTTTATGCAGTTTTGCACATGAGTGCTAGCACTTTGCCTTTTCTTCTGATGGGTAATTGGTACATATTTTTGCCTTTGACTTGAAGGAAAGTGATGGCAATTGATGATAGAAAAATAGCATTTCTTAGGCCAAGCAATACATCTTTAAATGAGAATTACCAGACAGAAGTGGTAGGGGGAGAAAATTACAGCAAGGATCTTGTTGGTGAGACAGGAATCACAGTGTGGGGTAGACTCTACCTTTTCTCATGCTTGTTATTTCTTCCCCTCTCAGACCCTGTGCCACCTTGAAACCTTTTGAATTTGGAATAATTGCTGTACCAGCTTTTTGTATTTTTAGGCAAGTTCGTTGTTTTCCAGGCTTCTCAGTAGTCCATAGCCCCTCTGGATTATAATGTGTACCTCATGTCTTGAATAAATGTAGTTTGATATCAGCTTACCATCGAAGGGCCATTTAGTTTATTTGTTTGGTTATAAGGATTAGGCTCTGACTATGTTATTACTTCGTTACATACAGAGGTTATGTTTTGGAAGTCAGCTGTTCTGGATTGTGGTTTGTCTATTTCACATAACCTTTCCAAGGCTTAATATTCTCATCCATAAAATAGGGATATGATACCTCATAGATCACCATTCAGATTCAATGAGAGTATGAAGGTAAGTGCTTGGTCCTTACTCATTAGTTAAATTGATGGTTTTTGAGTATCAGTCCTCAGCTCTTCCTTAAAATTATTGTATTCCAGGGTCTTATTGGTTACACTAATTATACATGTAATTTATGCGTGAAATACCTAAAATATAAGTAAAAAGAAACATGGTGGCAATTGAGACCCTAGTGATAGGTTATCTTCTCTTCTCCCTCCCAACTTGTCCCTCCTTTTTCCTACTATTCTTCCCTTATTAGATGGGTGCCTCTGTCTCTGTCCTGGAAAAAATGGAACAGACTTAGTTTCTGGTTCCTCTGACAACCTGAGGGAGTCCCAGGTCCAGCCTGCAGTGAAATTCCTCATCTCTAGGATTTGTCTCACTTTTCATTCATTTGGCAACTCATCATGTGCTATCTTGTGATACCTCTTCTTTTATTTTAAATAGCAAGTGTTTATGTCTTATCTCTCAAACTATTTTATGAGCTTCTAGTTCACCCATTCAAACACATTTTTGGATACCTACTGTGTTCTAGGTACTGGAGAGGTAGTAGCATCAGGATACACACAGACTAACCCTTCAGTTGGCAGTCTGATGTGGAAGATTGACAGTAAACAATTGACTGTTACAAGAGACAGAAAGGGGGTTTTAGGAGGCTACTATTTTTATGCAGTCCACAATGCCTTACATTTGGTAGGGACTTAATAAGTATTAACAGACTAAAAATGTTTATAATTTTACCCTGTTGGGAATTCGACTCAGCAATATTATTATCTTAAAATTTGAGATCAGCCTCCATCTGCGATTTCCTAGTGGGTCATGAAGGCTAATGCACCATCTCTCTGTTCCCCAGTAGGCATCTGTAGCCCTGCCCTCGTCAGGCCTAGCCCAAATCTGACTGCCCATAATCTCTTTGTTGCCCTATTAATAGTTTAACCCAGTGACTCAGAGCTTACTGTGTACTTGAGAATCTACCATGTACCAAGGGACCCTCTTTATTTTTGTTGCCTAGTTCTTTTTTTAAATTTTTATCTTCTTTTCTAGTGTTGATTTTAAAGAAATAGGCCTATTTCATGGACAGGAATGTATTTCAAGAACCTGCGAAACAAAGACGAACTATTTTTGCTCTTCCTTCTTGATTGCTCTGAATTTCTGATTATTTTGTGAAGGATTGAGAGAAGGCTCATGGGTACCCTCAGAAGACTTATAGATGAACAAGTTTATAGGACATGATACCCAAGATAACAGGCCTTTTATTTATGATGCCTATTCTGTATGTATGCAGTTTTTAGAGACATCCCTCAGTACACTCGCTCCTTCCCCTTGAAGTCCCAGAACATTTCCCACATACATCCAAGGACAGTGTGCCTTCCAACTCCCCTCAAACTGGTGAGCATTCTCAAGCAGCAGCTCATGAGGGTGCAGGAGAGGAGAATTATGTTACTCTGATCTTTTGCTCCTGACAACCTTCCTTATGTGTGATGAAATATAAATAGTATAAACCATGATTCACTATTAAACCTGGAAGAGAAACGACACTGAGATTCATAAATTAATGTTAAATCTATTTTCCACAGTGATTGCAGGATTAGGGAGAGCTCACTCACCTGTAGTTAGCAATGACAAATGATCACGGAAGAATCATGTTATTCAGTTTTCAGTGACAATTTTAAGAAAAATATTAAAAATACTCTATGAAATCATGAATGTAGCATTTGGTAAAGTGACTTTTTACCTAAAAAAAAAAATCACATGGCCCCATAATTACCTGAACTTCTTGACATACTAATTAATTCTGATTTAAAACAGCCATTATTTTTAAAGTTAAGCTTAGTGAACATTGTCTAATATTATTATGCGACCATTAATATGACTAAGGAAAAATGAGATAAGAAAAAGAAGAAGGCAGTAATTAAGATGAGTAATTTGCTAACAAAGTTGAACTAAAGCAGGTTGGTGACTCTTCAGCATGTGATAATGTACATTATTGGTATAATTTATCTTTCAAACTAAATGACTCTACTTATCCCCTGGCCTGTCTATGTTAGATTTTTGTTTTTATAGTTATTGGCAATTGGAATGATAGACTTTAGAATGAGTCCTTGGAAGTTATGACTCGGCAAGTCCAGGAAGTTTGACCTCTGCATATTTTATGAAACTAACTAGATCTAGGTGCTTTCCTAAGATGGATAGGGTGGCTGGGTTATGGACATTGGGGAGGGTATGTGCCATGGGGAGTGCTGTGAATTGTGTAAGGCTGATGATTCACAGACCTGTATCCCTGAAGCAAAAAATACATTATATGTTAAAAAGAAAAGGATGTAATAAGAGGGAAAATTCAGAATGCATTCATTGGGGAAATTTTTTTTCAGCATACAGTAGAATCCAACATAAAATGTCCTTTCTTGTTTTTTTTCAAAAGAGTGATCAATAAGCTACCAGCAGTATCAGGACCATATTATTGGAGGTCAGTGAAATCGTGAATGTTTGCCAATACTGAAATCAACATTCTTCATCCACATCCAATGTAAAAGGATAATTAAATAATCTGGATGTTATATTTAAGTGGTTTCACCATATGCATGTAAATAATACATTCAATAAATTTATCCATATGTTAGATAAGAGCTAGTTATGTGTTAGACACCATTCTACGTGCTGGAGATTAGCCAAGGAATAAAACAAACAAAATTCCTGCATACATTCTAATGGCAGGAATCAGAAAGTAAATCAGTTAACATAAATAAACAATAAAATATCAGATTGTG
This sequence comes from Enhydra lutris kenyoni, assembly GCF_002288905.1. Lineage (NCBI taxonomy): Eukaryota > Metazoa > Chordata > Mammalia > Carnivora > Mustelidae > Enhydra > Enhydra lutris. Next base: position 16,415,731 of record NW_019154094.1, read on the forward strand.
ATAAGTGCTATGAAGCAAAAACCTTCTTGGTATCATAGAGAGTGAGTTGGGGACAGCTTGCAATAGAGATGCCCTGGAAAGCAAATCTGAGAAGGTGATATTTAAGCCAAGATCTAAATAACATGAATGAGCAGGTTACACCCTGGATAGAGGGGACCTCGTGCAAAGTCCCCAGATAAAGATGACCTTGTTGTATTCAAGGAACAAAGAGAAGTTCAGAGGTTGAAGCCTAGTGAGTGACGGGGTAGTCAATAATAAACTGAGATTGCAGAAATAGCAGGGTGAGGTGATTCAAGTTAAGGGTTTAGTCCAAGTGCGACGGGCAGCTCTTATTGGGTCTTAATCAGAGAATGGCATGTTTTGATGTGCATGATTAGAGATTGGTTCTGGGGAAGAACCAGTTAGGAGGTTGTGGTGACAGTCTGGACTGAAGAAGTGGGTGAGAATAGAGAGAGAGAGAGAGAGAGAGAGAAGCAGATGGATTAGGAACATATTTTAGAGGTAATAACTTGCAGATAAAGTGGATGCCAGGCAAGAGAAGTCGATGGACTTTATGTTTTGGGTGCCAGCAACAAGATAAATGTCGTAGTGCCTATCACTACACTTTGAGATGGGGGTAAGCTGGGAGAAGAGCAGGGGTTTTCTTTTTATGGTTGGGAAGGGATTAGAGAGAGGGTAGCAGGTAGGAATCAAGGGATCCCTTTTGAATATGTTAAGTTCCAAATGTGTATTAGATATTTAATCAATCATCTGTATACTTTTTTAAAAGCTCTGGTTCTCAGACTCACCCATATCACTTAGGAATATATTTGGTTTCAGGTAAGAAAACAACCATGTGGAAGTGGCTTTAATAAATAGGGACTGGTTTCCTTCATACAGAGCCATATACAGAGACATGTGGCACAGACCTGTGTTCATCCTTTGTAGTTCTTTATGATGCTAGCCTTAGCATTTGGATCATTGCTATAGCTATAAGATGGTGACTGCAGCTCCAGACTTTAGTGTCCACATTTAAGTTATTTAAGTCAGAAAGAAGTAGGTAATATGGTGCTAGAAGCATTTATTATTATTTTTTTATATCAAATAAGCAAAAGTTTTTGAAGCTTTAATCAGAAACTTACAATTATTTTCATTGACCAGAGCTGTGTCACATTGCAACCTTAACTGCAGGGGAGCTTGGAAAAGAGAACATTTAGCTGGGCACCTTGATGCCCTATACATAATTGGGGTTATAGTAACCAGAGAGAAGGGGCACTTGATATTGGGTAGATAATTAACAAGTATCTGCCAATCCAGGGTCTTCCAATTTAGAAGTTCTGTGGCTGGAGAAGTTGGGGATGCTTATAGTGCCACCCATTCTGATGCAAGCTAGAATTGCATAAGAGCTGGTATAGACAACAAGTAGAGAGCTCAAGAATGGACTGAGCATGGCTGCCTTTTCCTCCTCAATTCTTAAAAATATCTTTTATACCATCATTTTCCTCTTCAGAGAGTAAAAGGACAATGGATATGGACACTCTTATCTTCTGAGGTTTCCCTTTCCCCCCTCTCGGTGGAATAAATTAGCTTATTATTTTGGAGATAATTGTAGACTTTTATCTTCTAAAATGTCATAGTTTCCCTTATCTGGGAACCCCACACATTCCTGGAGTCAGGATGGGCTTTAGAAACATAGTTTTCTCCAATTGCTGCGTGAGAACGATTGTTTCTGTACCCCCACCTCTCCAGTTCTGTCCTGTATCAGGCTCAGTCTGCCATGTTCATCACATAAGTCAGAACAAGAAGGGATGGCAGGCCCAGTTATCTTGAGCTTGGGTATAATACAATGTGTCACTCCCCATTACAGAAATTATCATTAATTATTAACAGCAACATCTTTGACATGATATATTGTCTACTTTGTCACTGCCAAAAATGGGATGGTGATTAATGGATGCTCCTTGGATGAAATACAGCAAAGTACAAGGTGGAAAAGGAAACTCAGAAGCTTGGGGAAAAAAGTACAGAGTACTAAATAGCTTGGTGTCTTTCTCTGACTCTCTATCTCTTTAAACACAGACATGCACACATGCTCTAAAATGGTGAAAAAACAATCATTTGCCAAGTTGGAAAGCAAATATAATTTTTTTCCCTTAAATTTTAGGCAACAAGACATTTTAGGCTCCCTCTTTGTTTTTATCTAATCATTTGAACCTGGTGTTCTACATAGGTCCTGCTCAGGACAAAGTTAATTTTTGGAGATACCCACTTCCTTTTTGTTCTTTCCTACATGCTTTCAGGGCAGTTTTTCCTATGTGTCTAAGTCTTTCCTGGGAGCATGGTATGCCTTTGAACTTTCCCAGCTAGTATCTCCACCATCGGAACAAGAACTCTAGAAGTATGCAGTTTAGAGTTGGTGTAGAGGCTCAATCATGTTATCAAGAACCTAGACCCCTTCAAGACTCTGCTTCACCATCTTTATTGGCTCTTCCTTCATGGTTGCAATATAGCTGCTATCGTCCCAAGTATCCCATCCACATTCAAAACGAAAGTGGGGGAAAGGGTGGTGCCAGCAGCATCTATTTCCTTTTCATCAGCAAAGAAAAAGCTTCCTCATAAATCCCTAAGCAGAAAGGAAAGCTGGTAAGAAGCATAGTTGCCTTAGTGAGACTGATGTTCTGGATGCTATAATAAAGGAGGCAATAGATTGATGTCTCCACTTAACTGGGTGATGACTATATCGATGACCATGAGTTATGGATGACAAATGCATTCCATCCCATAGATAGCAAGGGAGGTTTTCTGCACAGATGCACATCACAGGAGGTGGAGGGGGACACTAACTAGGCTTGAAGGCAGGCTGATGAGGAATGTGGATCCTTTTAACTTAGACCTTGTAAACTTATGCTATGTGTAAAATTCAAACTGCTTCCATGACTTCATTCTCTCTGAACTTTGGCAATAAATCAGTGGCTTCTGTCCACTGGTCCATGGTCTTTGGGAGTATCTATCACCCTTAGAAAGGCAAGAAAGTTACCTGATCCTAGAGTCCATGCCTTTTCTAAAGGAGGCTATAATGCTCTGACACAGAGTGTAATATTTGCTCTTACCTGGAGACCAAACAATTAACCATATTTTATCATAAAATGTCAAAAGAATATTAATATAATAATTTGAGTCAAAATAAAAATAAAAATTTCCACTATGTTCAGAGAAACACTAGTACTCTTTCCTCATGGACTAATGGTTATTTATTTGTGTTCTTTCACCTCCTCGTACTTTTTTTAAAAGATTTTATTTATTATTTGACAGAGACACAGCAAGATAGGGAACACAAGCATGGAGAGAGGGAGAGGGATAGGGAGAAGCAGGCTTCCTGCTGAGCAGAGAGCCCAATGTGGAGCTCAATCCTAGGTCTCTGGGATCATGACCTGAACCAAAGGCAGACGCTTAACAACTAAGCCACCCAGGCGCCCCACTCTCACTTATTTTTAATGCTGGTGTTATCTGTATTTAAAAAAAATGGTGTTAAGAAATTGTGGCATAAATTACATACACCCGAATCCTCAAATCTTAAGTATACTATTCAGTCAGGTTTAATGAATGTATATCAAGGCACAAATCATTTATACCACCTTTATATCAAACAAGTTCCTTTATGCCCTTTTCCCATCATTCCTCCCTTCTCTCCTCCAGCAGAAGCAACCATTAATCTGATTTTTATCACTAAAGGTTAGTTTTACCTATTTTTGAATTTCATATAAATTGAGTCATTCAGAATGTTCTTTTGTTTGTTTGTTTGGTTTCTTTCACTCAGCATAATATTTTTGATTGATTTATGTTGTTACGTGGGTCTGTAGATGATTCCTTTTTATTGACTGTTTAGCTGTATGATTATAATACAATTTATATACCCAGTGTCTGTTGATGGTCATCTGACTTTTTTCCATCTGTTTGCTACTATGAATAAAGGTGTTATGAACATTTGGGCACAAGGCTTTTTGTGGACAAATATTTTGATTGTTCTTGCATAGAAAACTAGAAACAGAATTGCTATGTTATATGGTATTGTATGTTTACATTTTAAAGAAATTGCCAGAGAGTTTTCTAAAGTTGTATCATTTTATACTCTCACTAGCAATGTGTGAGAGTTCCAGTTGCTCCATATCCTCTCTAATATTTGATGTAATTAGTTTTTTAAATTTGTGATGGATTTTTGTAACTCATGGTTTTAATTTCTGTTGTGTTGATGACCAGTAATGTTAAGTATGTTTTCATCTCCTTACTGGTTATTTGTATATCTTCTTTTACAGTGTCTGTTAATATTTTTGCCCAGTTTTTTATGGGGTGTGTGTCTTCTTATTTTTTGAGTTGTGGGAGTTCTTTATGTATTCTGGGTACAAGTAATTTGTTAAATATATACATTGTGAATATTCTCTTCTAGTTTGTGGTTTGCCTGTTCATTTCCTTTATAGTATTTTTGATAAGTAGAAGCTTTTAATTTGAATGAAATCCAAGTTAAGTTTTCTATTCTTTTATAGTTTATGATTTCTCTTTCTTCTCTAAAAAGTGTTACTTGAAGTTCACAGAGATATTATCCTATTTCCTTTAATAATTCAGTTGTTTTTACTTTTATGTCTGTATCTACATGATCCAACTATAATTGATTTTTCTGTCTATGATGTGAAGCAGGGGTCTGGTTGCCTTTTAAAAAATTATTTATTTTTACATTTTTTTCCCCCAAATATGGACTATAGTAATACATAGAAAATCTGGTAAGCTTTCAAAATTAGAGATAGTCTTGGTTTCTGGCCCACTTTGCTGTGGCTAGTGGGATAGCAAATGCATACACTTTAGTGATTAAGAGCATGGTTTGAAATCATAGTTTTGTCAGTTGCTAACAGTGTGATGTTTGTAAATTAATCATCTCAATTTCTTCATGTATAAAATAGCAATAGTATCTGGCCATAGGGTTCATGTAAATTTTCAGTCTGTAAAGTAACAATAGTTCCTATGTTATGGGGTTAATACGAAGATGAAAAAGATTTGTGCATGTAAAGTTCTTGAATGACTACCTAACGCTAACCACTTTATAATGCTAGCTATAGCCTAACTCAGTTTCCTCCTTTGATCTTTTCTTACTTCAAACTGGCCATTCATCGAGTGCTTACTAATGGGAGGAATAGTACAGTGAATAGGACAGATATTGTCCTTGCAGTCATGATTTTTCAGTCTACTGAGGGAGAAAAATATTAATCAAATACAATGAAAAGTACAGAGGCAGTATATAGTGTTAAGACAGTCTAAAATTCCAAGGCTCCAAGGTCAGGGAAAGTCTTTCTGAGGATGAGAAGTGGACCAAAAGTGAAGAGAGTGGATCAGTCTAACTGATGGCAAGCTCATTAAGGACAAGAACTAAATTTGCTTATTGTTCCCCCCAACATCAAGCTAAATGATGACCTAGAAAAGATTAAATGCTTGCTGAGAATCTCTGTCATTTAAGAGGAAAGACATATAAAGCAGTACCTATCCCAAAAAAGTTTCCTAAATGAAGGGCTGAATGAAGGAATGAAATAAATTTATTTATTGGGTGCTGAAAACACTAGGCAGCATCAAGGTGTGATGGACCTCTCAGATGTCCCTCTTGAGTTTCTGATTCATTCACTGTCAAGAAACAAAGTTATGTACTTCAATCACTAAAATGCTGCCGGAGTCCCCTCTCATCTTAGAGGAGGCAGGAAGGCTGCCCTGGGCAGAGATTAATGAAGCAGCTGTGGTGAGCATGGGTAGGTACAGGCAGAGGGAAGGACTCTTACCTGAAACTCTGAGACCTGGTGAAACCCATGGAGCCTCCTAGTAGAGGAGGATGTGGAGGGCTTTAAGCTAGAGAAGGATACCCAGACAGTTCTCTGTATGGAAGAGAAGAATGCAGACAAGGGAACCAAGAGCAGGCAGGTTGAGCCACTGCAGGTTCATCCTGGATCAATGGCAATGCCTGTTCACCTTGTCTTTATTGAGGTGTGGCCTATTGTGTCTGGAAGGGCCACCTGTGTCTGAAGTTCATCAACTAGTGTAGGAGAAAATGAAGAAGCAAATAGGGGAATGCTGTTAAAAGCCACCTAATAGATTATTCTCTAACATTTCTGGAGAAGGTGGCACCTAAGCTGGTCTTGCAGTGTTCTAGAAGTTGCCTGGGTGAAAACGAGTGGAAAGAACAGGGGGAATATGTGGCATAAGTGGGAGAGAACAAAGCATATTGCCTCTCTAGTGACTTGTCCTGATTCTGGCATCTACAAATGCTAACATCTCTGAATTTAGCTGGGCTACTTTGGAAGGTGATTACATTTTTGGTCTACACCACCTCTTGGGATAATGAATATCCACATCATTTCCACTCATTGTAAGAAACATATTTTTATTTGTTTTAAATTTCTCTGTTTCCTAGTTTAATGTTTTCCTTTTATTGATACATACCTTTCCTTTTTAAAAAGGTTTTATTTATGTTTTTGAGAGAGAGAGAGAGAGAGGCAGGGGGAAGAGCAGAGGGAGAGGGAGAGAGAAAATCTTAAGCATAATCCTCACCTAGTGCAGAGCCTGACTCAGGTCCTGATCTCAGGGCACTAGATCATGACCTGAGCCGAAGTCAAGAGTTGGATGCTTAACTGACTGAGCCACCCAGACACCCCCAAACTTTTCCTTCTTTAACTTAAATTAAAGCTCAGGATTCCTAGAGAAGTGCCTAAAATGTATTATACATTATACACAAACATGCACATACACACAAAAATATAGATATGTATGTTGATTTTTATTGGAATACATTTATTGAATCAGAAAATGAAAATTCACTTGAGGAATAAATATAAAATATTTTTATTTGAAAAATATTTAGGTTGTAAAGTTTTATGAAAAATTTTATAAAGTTCAGAAGCTAAAGGGTAGTCAATTATGTTTCCTCTTTGGAAAATAATCAATTGTCAAAGGATTAAGGCTTAAGAGAAGGGATCAGCTTTATATTGAAATTTTAAAATACATTTGTTTCAAAATGTGTCATTCCAGTAATAGTGGTTAAAATCAAGATAACCATGAAGCTTACATGGGATTTTGAGTTAACCACCAAATTAATTAAGCAAAATTATCCTAATTTGTTTATTATGTTAATGATCTGAATTAATTTATAGTAATTTAGCATGTATTACTAAAGATTTATTATGTTTCCTACTAAATGACTTAAGAGCTATAAATCCCATGGTTAAATGTAATTAGTGGAGACATATTTATCGAAAGGGATAATTACATCTGATAAAAGTTCTTCAGTTAGGCTTAATTAAAACAGATTATTCCCCCATAAATGAAAAGTAAATATGGTAATTATTGGGTAGATTTTCATAGCAAAAATGAGTATCTCAGCATTTCAATTTACTAAAAGGGGTGGGAAAACAAACTATGTAACTGATTACTTCCCAATAAAGTATGATTAATAATCCCTGGGAAACAGGCATTTTCCAGGAGTAAACATTTTGCTATTAAATTACTAAAAGGGGAATTTTGCTCAGGAAAATCTATCATTAACTGAGTTCTAAAGTGGACTATGGCTATTCTTGAACATAATGAATAGTGTTTTAAGGAAATTTCTTTTTTTTTCCCCTGAGAAGATTATCTCTAGCTCAGCTAAATAGCAGTGATAGGAGAAAAATAAAAGTTAATCACTCTGGAAATAAAATTTTCCCCAGTAACCTGGACTGGATATGGCTATACAGGCCCAGAATGTATAAGATCAAAAGCTCAGAACACCATAAGTGACTCTTAATCTCACAAAACAAACTGAGGGTTAATGGTGGGAGGGGGGTTGGGAGAGGGGGGGTGGGATTATGGACATTGGGGAGGGTATGTGCTATGGTGAGTGCTGTGAAGTGTGTAAACCTGGCGATTCACAGACCTGTACCCCTGGGGATAAAAATATATTATATGTTTATAAAAAATAAAATTAAAAAAAAAAAAAGAAAAAAAAAGCCATAAAAAAAAAAAAGCTCAGAACATGTTGAGGACGTATAAATACTGAGGTTACATTGTAGAGCTATATATCTGTTACAGATACGCACGCATATCAATGTGTGAAACTATATACAAGGCATATTTTAGGTTATCGTTTGTATTTAATCAGTATTTTTTTTTTTAGTAGCAACACTAATACTTAAAAAATCTGTTTTACCTTTTTAAAGAAATTTAAGTAAATTATTAGTTCATTAGGTCATTCTATCCCCCTGGAAGGCAGATGAAGCAGGGATTATTGGCCTCAGAGAAGCCAGGGTCAAGGTTACACAGTTAATTAGTATACGAGTTAGGACTTGAATTGATATTTTGACCCTAGAATAACATGTTATCTCTGGCATCATTAAAGTATAAAAGGGTCCACGGACACGGTGGGAAGATGGGGTTGACTACATGCTACTGTAAGTACAAACTAGTTTGCATAAGTTCATCTCTGTGGCATGGCCAGATGGAACATTCTTTGTTCATGGTATGGTTTGAAGGTTAAAAAATAGTAAAACAAACAAGCCTGGTTTGGTGGATCCCCTTAGAGCAGAGTAGCTGGGATGACCTACAGACTGGGTGATGAATGGCATCCATTGATCTGCATGTACAAAGTTTACAGAGGGATGAAGGCAGATAGGCCACCATCTACTGCCATCTGCCACTTGGTGGAGCTGAAACTAGACCCTGGCCATTCTGATATTCTTACTCCTAGACTTTTGCCATGTTTAAATATGTGCCTCTCTCTGGAGACCTCAAAGTATTATCACAGACAGTATTGCATTTCTCCTTACAATATCCTTTTGCATTCCATAGAACCCAGGTGATTTATCAAAGTCAATAGCTATGGCTATTATATGCTCTGTCCTCCCAGAATTATATAAATGCCTAAGCACAGAGGCTGAGGAGAGACCTATGCTGTCAGGGCTGTAAAACTGAAGGGTTTTTAAGAAAGACCTCAAGCAGAAGCTCTCCTCTTTTATGTATGGGTTTTAAAGGGCTCTTTCCCTCTTCTCCCTCACCAAGAATAATTGAATTAATATTTTTAAATGTTTACTGAATGTTACACATTAGGCAATTCTATTTTAATCAATGTCTACATTAGTTTCAAAGACCTACTTCATTTTTATTGTTGAAATATGTTAAGTTGTGTTGGTCAAATGTAAATGAAGGACATTTCAAACAGTTTTACTAAATATAGCTTCAGTATCACTGTAATAGACCCAAAAGGGTATGTAGGTTCATTGGACATACTGGGAATTGATCATTTCATTTGTGGTCCCCCTATGTGGGCCACATTCTGTGACTCTCAGGACACTTTTTAACATGGAGATGTTGGCTAGATTATTTGAAATGATAACTGAATTCTTAAGACACGCATAAAAGCCATATCAAATTCAGACATAGACCGGAGTCTCTCAGTCTCAGAGGCAAATTCACTGCATGTGAGTAAAAATAACAGTTTGATTGCCAAAAGAATCTATATTTTGAAAATTTAAAATGAGATTCAAAGACTTTTAATTACTGCTGAATTATTTGCAGCCTGTGCTCTCTGCAAAGAGAAAGGCTGATAAGTGCTTTGGTGAGAACTAATAGACGGACATATGCAACTTGTATCTGAGCAGAGATACTCCAACCCCATGCCTGTGGGCATGCATCAGGGTCTCAGAGCTTTTTCATAAGAAAAATGTAACTCCATTCACTTAAAGATGATGACAGTTAAACAAATCAAGAATCTCCGTAGGGGTGGTATAATCATACCATAATAAGGGGTATGAAGTGTGGGGCCAGAGTGGCTGGATTCAAATATGGCTTTGCCAGGTATTGGCTGTTCTTGGGGAAAGTTCCTGAGCTGTCTGTATCTTATTTTCCTCATCTGCAGAATGGGGCTAATATTAGTTCCTACCTCACAAGATTGTGTAAAGGTTAGGCAATTTTTGGTCTCATTATGAATCCAAATAGATTTAGGATTAAATTTATTTACATCTGCCTGATGTCTACATGCTCCTGCAAGATTTTGTATTAGAGAAACATGTACACTTTTTGGCCTTGATTTAATCTAATATATGCTAAATGATGTGAACAGGTTGATTCAGGAATAGGCTAATTTTGGCTCCAGACTGAATGCATCTGACTAGCATTCATTATCCTGTTACATTACCCTGTTACCTGTGAAGCTTTCATTATTCTGTTACATTAGCTTGCTCTCCACATGGTTTTCATTTTGAGGGTGGGCAGAGTAGGGTGTGCCCCTGGTAATTTAGTGGTATGAATGATTATTAGGAGAAGAAATCTGTGTCCATCAAAAGCTGTCATGTGTTAGGTGTCCAAACAAGAATGCTATTTTTTTAAATCTATTTTGCTCTGCTGTTTTATATTCATGGTTTGCTTTAATATATTTTGATTCTGAATTCCGAAGGGTCAGGTCATTATCCTCAAAGTAAATAAGGTATATCTAATCTGCTCTACTTTTTCATAGAAGATAAATCAGTTTTTCAAGTCTTTTTCTCCGTATTTGTTGACTTTGCCATCATTAATTTTTGCTGTTTCCAGAGCACAGTTTGCAGCCTAATGATACATCAACTTCTCAACTATTGTCTATAACATTTTAATATTATCTTCCAATTTGACTAAATCACCCAGTGGTAATAAGGAGAAATTTCAGGTGTAAATAGTTTTGGGAAGGCAGAAACCTATCTTTTTCTTCCTTAGTCATTGACCGTTTCCTGTAACTGCCTTTATGGTCCAGGACACTAGGTAAACCCCACGTTTCCTATGGAAAAATGCCCAATACTACCACAGGTTAAGAAACCTATTGCTATTCATGAGTTTAAAAATGCATTATGCATTAATTTATTTATCTTCTTAAAGTTCACCTTCTCTCTCTGGGATGCTCTCTCCCCAGTCTAATTTCTTTAAAACAAAATTCAAATACATAGAGAGTGATTGAATACTATTTTCTAGGAAATCGTAAGCTCTTGGTGTTTTCATTTCTTTAAGGTGAATGTGAGAAATGTGGATTTTTTTTTCTAGCCCTGTGATTCCCTCTAAACCAACTACTTCTACTTTAAATACAAAATTACCGCCGTAACTTTTCCTAATGTTAACGGTAGAGTACATGAAGGGAAAAATGTGCAATTTGTTGAAAGTAATCCCAACTCTTTTATTGCCTTCCAATCCAAGATAATTGCATATAAAGAAATTCATTTAAATTATTGACACTAATTTACTAACTAGAATTTTAAATAATAATTTCATGAAAAGGAAAATTTAGCAAAGTCCCAGAAATAAACAAGATTTAACAACTTATTAGAACTGTTTCTACATTGTTATAAATCAAAACCATATTTTTGTAATTTTGTAATTTTGGCCCAACAATATGAAGTGAAAATATCATGTGTAAGATGCGGCTTAGTAACTACATATTTTAGCTCTTATTAAGACAACTACAAATTGTTTTTTCCTCCATGTTTTTGTTCTTTATGTAGTCTATTTCCAGAACTTGTAAACTGAAGACTTTTCATAACACATTCATTCCAGAGAAGGAACCTGTGGTTATTTTGTGCTTCTTTCGTTTTATTCAGCAAATATTTAAGTACCCACTATGCTAGGTATTGTTCTAGATGTTGGGATATGAGAACTGAATGAGAACTCATTCCTGCCCTCATGGGGCACACTAGGTAGGAGAGGAGGACAAAGACCTAATGTATAAAATCATCTCAGCCAGGCAGAGTTCCATGGTAAAATAAAGCTAGTAATGCGGAATGGAGTGGTGGTGTGGGGAGGAGGCTACAGAGGAGATGACAGTTAAGCCCTATGGTGAGAAAAACCAGCCCTATGGACACGAGTGTTCTCAGAACTGAGGTGGGGACCAGCGTGGTGTAATTGAGGATTAGAGAAAAAGCTAGTACAGCACAATGAGAAGGAGCAGTGGCAGGAGATATTGTTAGAAAGATAAGTGGGTGCCCGCCCAGGTAGACCCAGGGTAAAGGGTCTGCGTTTTATTTTGAGTGTTATGGAATCTCACTGGGAGTTTTGAGCAGGTGATTGACTTGTGACCTAATTTATCTTTTATTTTTTTTTATTCTTCTTTTTTTAAATTTCTTTTCAGCGTAACAGAATTCATTGTTTATGCACCACACCCAGTGCTCCATACAATACGTGCCCTCCATAATACCCACCACCTGGCTCCCACAACCTCCCCCCCCACCCCTTCAAAACCCTCAGATTGTTTTTCAGAGTCCATAGTCTCTCATGGTTCATCTCCCCTTCCAACTTCCCTCAACTCCCTTCTCCTCTCCATCTCCCTATGTCCTCCATATCTAATTTATCTTTTAAAATCACTGGTTTTCAGGTGGAAAGTGAACTTGGCAAGGGAGGGGCAAGAAGGAAAGTAGGGAGTGTAACATGACCCCTAAACAAGAGGTTCATTGTTGGCATTGTCAGAATTTCTACCAAGTAGTTTCATTTACAGAGACAACATGACATTGGGGTGAGGCCTAGGAGGTGAATTCTAGACTCATTCTTCCTCTTGTTCTCCCTCCACCTTGGGCTTCAGGATATTGGGCCAGAGAGTTCCTTCTAGCTCTAATATCTTAAGATGGCTACTCTCTGGACCCTAAGAAATTTCTCCAGTGATGCAGCAGTCTTACTTCTCTGCTCTGGAACACTGAGCATTCTTAGCTCTGCTAGTGATTTCAGTAGATCAGTTGTGATGCTGCAGAGAACTGGGGTCAGGTGAAGTAGGGAAAACGCCCATTAGTTAGTTCCAGAGCCAGGTGGAAGGGAAGGGAAGGTGAGACCAATGGACTTTGGGAGCCAGGGTTTCAAGAAGGAAAACCATCGTAGAGAAAAAGCATAACATGGCCTCTTTATCAAGTCTGGGACCCTCAGCAAAGCAGGAACCAGAGGTACAAATAGGCTCAGAGGAGTTGAATTTGAGATAGGGTCACTTCAATGATCAAGAACAAGGAGGCAGCAAGAATCATGGTCCCTCTGAAGAGATAGGGTTCTCTGTATAGAAAGAATGGCTTTGGGCTTCTGGTCTGACTTCATTTCATAGTAAAAGGCATTGTCCAGAAAAGCTGGGAAATGTTTGAAATCTAGAACCTACTTCCTTCTCATCTCTAAGCGAGGTCAACTTAACTAGGGTAATCTTACCTTAGAAGGGCTGAAAGGTAATGCTGACTCTAACCTGTTTTAACATTAGTTCAACCTTGTTCATGTGCCTAGATTCCCCAAAAGGAGCCACTTAGCCTGGTGAGCTCCTCCCAGGCAGAATGGTGCCTTGGTTCATTTTTGAATCTTTAAACCTTTTTTTCCTGGCATATGAACTTGCCGACTGCGTGCATGAACCAGCATGGTCAGTGTAACCAAGCTTCAGTCTCTGCTTCAGCTGCTCAGGGCTTATTTCATTCTTGTGTCTCAATTCTACCATGAAATTTTATCTGGAACACTCTCGTCTTCAAGATTGAGTTTCAGCTCAGGTGTGAACCATTTTCCTTCCCCTACCCTCCTTTCAGGAAGTGAATCTGGATATCTATCCCCGAATGCCTGACACTTCGAGTTTTCTCTCCCTTCTCTCCCCTTCCCTGCTGACCAGGAGGCCTCTCTGACACATTGCCCTCTAACCCCGTCAGGAGCCTTGTTACAGGTACCTGGCAGGTCCTGTGAGTCTCCTTGCCCACCTGGATCTGCAAACATCTGACCTGACTCACAGTCAGCCCAGCCCTAGGTCCATCAAGTCCATTCAAATGGGACACAGTCTAAAGTGGTAAATTCAGTAAGACAGTCACACTTTTTTTTTTTTTAAGAAATTTTATTTATTTGGGGGAGAGAGAGCGAGCGTGAGCACTAGTGGGGGTTGGGGGGGGCGGGGGAAGGGGGCAAAGGGAGAGGGAGAAGCAGGCTCCAGGCTGAGCAGGAAGCCTGACTCAGGGCTTGATCCCAGAACCCTGGAATCATGACCTGAGCCCAAGACTTAGAAACTCAACCGACTGAGCCACCCAGGTGCCCCTAGAGTCACAACTTTTAAGCTGACATTTCTCTTCAGGCTCCCATAGTGAAGTGACCCTATAAATTAACAATTTTCTTCAGCCCATATCCTCTGCTCAAGATTTATGAGTCATATTTATTCTCAGCATTAACAGATCTTTTCAAATGGAGGCATCAGAATTCACAACTGAGCTCTGTTCCATGACCCGTGGTTTGCGCAGAAAAGAATTTCATATGAAGAAATTCCAAGGCCAATTTTCAGAATAGGTCAATGCATGCAATTTCAAGACACATTTGTTTGAGAAAGTAGGAAGAGCATAGGAAATAAAGAACGAGGCAGAGAGAATTCCCACTAAAGTTGCTCTCTTGAACTGACTCAGGAGAAGGTATTTAACCTGTTGAATAGCAGTGGAAGGACTGGGCAGGAAATGAGTACATTGCCAGCACCATGGAAAACCAGCTAGCTGTGAGCATTCAGAAAAAGATCTAATGCAATTTAGCTAGCTTGTAGATGGTTAAGAGCTTGAACTCTGGGTACTGACTCCCTGAGTTCTTGTTGCTGTTAGGTGCTAGGTGTGTGACCATAGATAGCTTACTAAACCTCTTTCTGCTCCCATTTTCTTTTTTAAAGATTTTTATTTATTTACTTGACAGAGAAAGAGTGAGAGAGCACAAGCAGGGGGAGCAACAGAAGGAGAGGGAGAAGCAGACCCCTGTTGAGCAGGGAGCCTGATGTGGGACTCGATCCCAGGACCCGGGGATCATGACCTGCTGAAGGTAGATGCTTAACCAACTGAGCCACCCAGGCGCCCTGCCCCAAATTTCTTGATACTAAAACTGGGGTGATAATAGTATCTCATTTATAGGAGTATGAAGATTAGATGAGTCAGTCATTTTAAATGCTCAGGCACAGAGAATGGCACAGGAAATGGCAGCCTTAGTTATTACTGTCATTGTTACTTTACCCTCACCATCTCTAGTGGTCACTCTAGACGGTACCACAATCACCCATCCCCAGGAATATGGTATTTGTTAGGTGATAACACTGCAGTGGACTCTTCATTGTCACTCAGCATCTACCCATGCCTCACTTAAAACTTTTCTCCTCAGTGTGGCCCAGGTAACATTTTATAAAAGTAGATCTGGTCACATGACTTCCAGATGAAAACCCTTCCAGTGAGCGTCCATACCTCTTGAATCGAATCCATACTCCTTTGTTCAAATGGCATTATTATTTACAGCAGCCAATCTATATTTGACTTCATGGTCCCCATCACAGTCTCAATTAATTAATTAATTATATGATCATTTAATGTCTATCTACCTAATTACACTATGACCTCCATAATCTAGTGGGGGAAAAGTTTTCTGTTCCACTTCTAGTGTCTAGCACGGTGCCTGCCACTTGGTGGATGCTCAGTAAATACTTGTTGAGATATCCACTAAGTATATTCATTGAATGAATGGATGTGACTAAGTATAAAGACAGTATGAGACAATTTTGTTATCTGGTGCAATCAAAGTTTCCCTTGTGGTTGTGCCTCACACAGTTTTGATGTAAACTTTTATTTTCACTTCCTTTAAATGTCACATAATGGGGTAGAATGGAGAGAAAAGACAGAGATAGCAGAAGGAAAGAAGAGTCACAGAAGCAAATTAAACTATTGAAAAACACAAAATAGTCCCATCTTAACATTTAAATGATATGATTTGAGAATTTAGTGTTAGAGGATTTTTTTCTTTTTTTGCCAATTTTCCAGTGTGTTTTGATTTTCAAGTCTGTCAGTGATTTTTTATGGTGAAGGCATTTTCTTTTATTTTCCACTTTTAAGTTTTAGCATTTACATAGTTATCACTCAAATATAACTCTATGCCCAGCATAACTAGGGGAAATCATTTAGACCAAATTACTTTTTTACCACACAAATAGCCAGCATCCTCTTCCTAGAGATTATAGGAATTTCTCAATTTGTCTTTTACTTAAAATATTAGGGTTTTGCCTAATAAGTGATATCTACCCTTTGGCTTTTTCAATAAAGATTTACTAAGTGTTCAATGGACCAACCTCTGTGTTAGGTTTAGCTAAACTCCCATTTAGAGGACAAAGCAGATCTTAATGGGTGACTCATAAAAAATAACATTTTTTTTCTATAAATTAAAAATGTGCAACAACTTTTAAATTCCCTGTGCTCTCTTAATATTTTAAAGTTTACATTGACCACACTAATCAGTATGTATGTGTATGAGTGTGAGTGTGTGTGTGAGTGAGAGTGTGTGTGTGTGTGTGTGTGTGTGTGTGTGTGTGTGTTGTGGGAGATGAAAATAAGGGTTGGTTCTCTCTTTGAACTAAAAATACTTATAAAGTACCCTGTTTAGGATGCCTGGGTGGTGCATAAGCCTCTGACTCTTGTTTGCAGCTCAGGTTGTGACCTCAGGGCTGTGAGATTGAGCCCTGCTTCGGGATCTGCACTCAGCATGGAATCTGCTTCAGAGTCTCTCTCCTTCTTCCTCTGCCTCTCTCACGCTTGTAAATAAATAAATCTTGAAAAAAAAGAAGCATGCTTTTTAGCAGTGTTACTGGTGACTACGTTGTCCAGAATAGCATAAAGTGCAGCTGTTCTCCTCTCCCTTGAATCATTTACTAAGAGAAAGAGCTGACTCAGTTTCTTTCAGCTCTAATCCTTTGGACACAGATATGCTGAAAGCCAAGATTTTGTAAATTTTGGAAAGAGTGGACAAATTAATTGCTCTTACCTTCAGTACTTCAGAAAACCCTCAAGTGCACAATACAGACCTCTGCTCCAGAATAAACGATGCTTCAATCTATCATCTGGATGTTATAGCTGTCTCCGGACTACTCCCTCGGCCTTGACTCCTGATGACTTCAGGCAGTGTGGAGCTGAATTTTATCCCCTTGCTGGTGAAGGCATTTCTTGAGTAAATGCATGGTAGAAATTGTCAAGTACCCTTCCCCCCAATTCCCTCATCGGATGTCCTGATATAGCTTGAACCGTGGTAGAGTTTTGTTGAAGCAGTGCTTGACAAGTAGCCAGAATGGATAATGGGCATCTTGTGGGTAGTGCTGTGGAGTGAAGTTGAGGATTGTTTTCAGGAAGTGAAGATGCGTGTGTAGATTAGCCCACCTGTACTCTAGCTCACCACCACAACCAAGTGTGGCAAAGGGCCGATCTCAGTGCTCAACTGTCTTTAGCATCCCCAAGAATCTCCTGTGGAACTTACTGGTTCAGATCACCGGTGGCACCATCACCTACCCTCTGCCTGAAGACCTGTCTTTGCTAGGTCAGGGCTGGAGGCTGACTCAAGACCCAGGCACCTCAGTAGGGGAAGTGGGGTCTTTCCTAAAGATAGTTGATTTTATTTTATGTGTATTTATTATCATGTATGTGTTATATATTTATTATATAAAAACTATTTCCTTCTTTGCTTTGGCTGCCAGGAAACTAATGAGAGTAATGGGAATGCCATTCCCTTTTTATTTTGATGCACTCATTTCAGTCACTGAGAGACAGCATCACAGAGTGGTTAAGAGTATGGATTCTAGATCCAGACCTCCAGCTTTGAATACTGGCTACCCACCACTGGTTTGTGACCTTATGCACCTTGTTACCTTTCTGGACCTCAAATTTTCAAATTAGTAAAACTGGAATACTAGTCAAGGGTCACAGAATCCTTGTCAGAATTAAAGTAATACATGGAAAGTGCTAGCATAGTGCCTGATTCACAGTTAATACCCATGTGTTTATTTTTTTATTACGTATGCGTTATTATTTACTCCTCACAACAATTCCATGGCATGTCTATTATAAGGCTCAGGGTAGAAAGAACTGGATTTCAGGAAGAGTTGGTAACTTGCCTGAATTCTCCCATTCCATGAAGTTTCTGGGATCCACACTCTGTTGACTGTTCCAACAGATCACAATGCTTTCTGTGTTGTCAGAGATAAAGATAATGCTTATCCCCCTCTATTAACCCATGTAGTTGTAATATTTATATATATTTATATATATTTATATATTTATATTCCCACTCTCAGTATAGGTTTTTTGAATCCCCTCTCTATTGCTTTTTTATTTCATTATCTTATATATCTCTCAGTGTATGCTGCCACAGATTTTTTTTTTTTTGAAAAAAAGGCAGGGAATAATTTTCAAATAAAATAAATATATTAAGGCAAACATTCAGCATGTGTGTCTGTTGCCCGAGTGAGTAGCCATGTAGATGCGTTATGATTGACAATAGAAGCGTGCCACTGAATGAGGCAAGCATTGCCAGTATTTTTGGAGGAGCTCCTCTCTGTAGAGAACTCTCTAAGAAAAGCAGTTTGCTGAGTAAATCCAGTGTCATCTCTTTCCATTGTACTGGATTTACCAACAAAACTCCACAAATTATATAGAACGACAACAAGATATAAATTCAAAGAACAAGAGGCTATATTTTTCTTGAATGCATAAAAATTGGAGGCAGAAACTGTGGTTCAGCTGACTTGATAATTGGTTGAAACTTGGATATTGATTGAGTGTAGTTCCTGAGGAGATTTTCCCCCCTCACAAAGTAAGGAAAGTAGGTCAGAGCAGATAGCATGGCTAGAATGCATAACCAGTTGCTAAGAAGTAGAAGCTAAAATGATTTAGCAAAGACCGTGGTGAGAACTGGCTTACCAATTCATGAATGCATAGAATGTCTGTTTCTGTATCATCATCCCTATTACCTGTAATCTAAAGGGTAGAGACACACACCAGAAATCATCTCCAGTTCTTTTAGTCTTTGTCATGAAGCTCACAGTGTTCCCTTCCTTATGGGGATCTGGACCTTTTCTTTTCTGGACAGCAGCTGCTTGTTTCCTGCTGCTTCAAACCTCAGGAAGCACTTTTATGAGGCTGCAGGGCCCATGTGCACCTTCTGGAATTTTCTAAGACTACATCCTACACCAGACCAGGTAGTCTTCCATCAGGACACCTGAAAATGTGGATCACTAGAATCACCGTGGAAGTTAACGTGCCTGGCATGCTGTGGCCATGACCTTTAGCCCCAGCCTTTCAGAAGCCTCTGCCCTGCTGACCAGCAGCGTTCTGCAAACCTTTTGACAGCCGCTACATGTTAGAGTCTGCTTGGGGGAATGAGGAGGACCTCATCCCAGGGAGGAGCTTTTCAGTAGTCTGCAGAGCTGTCTCTAGTAATTTGGGAAACAGCCTCTTCGATCTAGACTTGCCATGAGCCAATCACTAGCAGGAGTTTTTAAATCTCAGAACAAATACATGTGATTTGGAGGAACGAAGGACTTTTTCTATGCAGTTACCAAGCACAGATCTTCCCAGAGCAAAGCTTTCAGGCCCTGGGGATCCCCCTGCCTTCTCCAGCTTGAGTGCTTAAAACAGACCATCATATTGGATAAATTAGAAATTTCTCTTTGTTCCACAAGAAGAGTCCCTCTTATTTCTCCTTGAAGTAGTTTCATGGAAATTCCCAAATGCTCTGGAAAAGCCACCTTCCATTTCAGTGTGGCACAGGGGTGTTTCTGTGAGATTCTGATGGGGTTAAAGTTGAAAAGCTGGAAATAGCATAAATAATAAAAAACAAGGCAGTAGTTTTATGTTTCAGATAAAGATTAGCTGGACTAATGTCGTGTGAATGAAAATAATCTTCTAAGAAGCCTAGAAGAAATCAATTGAATGCAAACAGCACCTACAATGTGCCAAGCATGTTGCTAAATTGTTTCACTTTCTGCTTGAAGCAAGGCGTATGGAAAATATACTATTATTACTTTTATTCTACAGATTAGGAAAAAGGCTTAAGAGATTAAGCAGTTTGCCCAAAATCATATCAGTTACCTTATGCTAACAACATATAGTATTTAAAACAAACAAACAAATGATCATTTAGTATTTACCATAATTCTGTGTCTCGACCTAAATTCTTCTGGACTGGGATGACATAGCTTGGGCTGCATGGTCAAGGATGACCTCACCCCCATCTCTCAGCCTTCACCAGGACAGTGGGACAGCTGGGCCTCTCTCTGTGTGGTCACTCATCCTCCAGGAGGCTAACCAAGGTTTGTTCACAGGGTGATGAGGCGTTCCAAGAGAGGCAGAACTCCAATACCCAAGCATTTTTCAAGCCCCTGCTAGTGTTATGTTTGTTAGTTTATTGACCAAAAGCAGCCATATCAGGCTAAATCTTGATTCAAGGTGGGGAGAAATAGATTCCACCTCTTGATCGAAAGGGTAGCATGGTCCCTTTGCAAGAAGGCATGTGTATACGGATGGGAAACATTTGTGGCCATTTGCAATCTGTCTTAGTCACAAAATCAGTAAGTGGCCAAGCTATTTTTGGAATTTAGATAGTCATATTGCAAAGCCATTCTATACTATGAAACATGGTATAATGATCTTCTTTGGTATCTGAATGCTCTGGTAGATATGTATTTTTTCAGTTGTATACAGTGAGCATGAATGACTCTGAGAACTAATGTAAGTTAAAAAAAACTATTATGAATGCTGCTAGATGTTGTAGGCAATTGAATAAAAGACTACTGTCACAGTGACCTCACTTTAACCTCTTGTGAGCATGTCTCCTGGTTTGGCTCTGAGGTGTCCACAGGGTTGACCACAGACTCTCAGCATTTGCTATGCATTATGGCACAATATCTTACATGAACTCTTCCAGTGACAACAGAGAAGCAGCCTTTGATTCCCATCCCAGTTTCTCACGTAAACCAAACCTATGTCATCCGAGCAGTTCTCTACTGCATAATTGTCCTGTTACCAAAGGAATGCAAAGAAATAGCTGATGAACCTGAAAAAACATGACTAATTGTCTCCTGCATCCATCAAGCACTGGGAGGCTGAGTTTAGACATAGCCTTAGGCAGATCCCCAAGTTGTGTCCAGTTAAAGTGCTCTGTAAATAAAGGTGGTGGTATTATTTTATTTTATATAGGTGGTATATTTTATAAAGGTGGTATATTTTATTATTTTTATTCATTCCTTCTTCAAATATTTATTGCGTGCCCACCATGTGCCTAGCACTGGGCTAGGTTCTGGGGCTGCATTGGTGAACAAGACAGATATAATGCCGGTCCTCACAGAACCTCCGTTTTAATGAGGGAGACAATTAACGAGCCAACAGATAACAGCATGACTACAGAGTTGAAGGTGATGAGGAAAAGCCGCTAAGGCAGCCGCTGTGGACTGAGTTGGGGAGGGTCTCTCTAGAGAGAATATTAGAGCAAAAACCTGAAGGATGAGAATGAGCTGGTACCACCAAGAGCTGGGGACAGGGCATTTCAGGAGAGAGAAAAGGAAATGCTTAGAATGTGAGGACTTGCTTCCTGTGTTGGAGAAACAGAAAGGAGGCTCTGTGCTTCTCCTCTTCTCACTTCTCTGCCACTTTGCCACCTCAGTTGTTGTAATGATTCTGGAAGAAAACAGAGGACCAAATCAAGCAAAGTTAATAAAAATATAGCAGACAAAAGTATCAATTTTTTAATGAGAAATCCAACTTACCATTCAAAATAGTATTTCTTCACATCTTTGACAATTTGTGCCATCAGAATCAGTATTCATGAGAAGGGTGATCATTTCTTGATTAAAAATCTTAAGTGTGATTCTGATATATTAGTGAATGTCTATGGGAGCCATTTTCGATTAAATGCTACTGAATATATCTGTATGTGATTGTCACTCAGTAATTATCTAGAATAAAATCATGTGCTCTGAACACTTAAATTTGAAACTGGGTAAAAAGTATAAAAATTATAGCTTGATTTTTTTTTTTGTTCAAAACATTAGGATCACTTCAAAGAAATTTTCATGATATATATTTTTTTCCAAAGTATATTTTTGTTGTCTTCCTACTTCTTCCATAACTATTCTGTCCTTTGTCAGTGAAAGGAATATTTGCTTTACTGCTCCTTTCAAACATCTGTGCTATTTCACTTTATTTTAGATTAACAAAATGCCACTGATTCCACAAATATTTATTGGGTATTGTGCTATGCCCAGCCCTTGGCTAGGTGTTGGGAATACAAAGATGAGTAGGAGAGAATGTTTATTCTCTTGGACATGCCATTGTGTGGCTCACAGGCAAGCTTTCCAATTACAAAGAGACAATTTAAAATTTGCTACTCTCTAAAATTCTTCAATATTATAGAACTAGTCATGACAGCAGTTTATCCCCAACCTTACATGGTAAATAGGGAAATATAATTTTACCACCTATTCTTAGAGACAAAAAATAAAAACTGAAATGAAAACAAACTCCTGCCAAAACACAAATTCTTCCCAAACTCTGTTGGCAAAGTGATGAGCCCTGACAAGGGGGCTGCGGGTCAGCAGGATGGAAGTCAAGCGTTGTTTCAGTGAGTGGGAGGAGCCACGTGGAGGGCGTTCTGCTGATGCTCGCTACACACCAAGCACTTGTGTGTGAGTGTGTGTGTGTGATGGAACTGACAGCTGAGTGAGGCTTTAGAGTTTATTCAGTCACAGCCTTAGGGCATGGTACATAGTCTGGTTTCTGGAACTTCCACATCGCAGAGATGCAGAAACTGGGGTGCTAGGAAAACCCAGCTACATGACCCCTACCACCAGGGCCCCTATGGTCTAAACTGACTCATCATCCATGGCCAACTATGGCTGACCCAGGCATATCTGTTCTCTGGGTTAGTGACAGGAGGCTGGATCTTTTTTATTTATATATTTATTTATTATTTTTAATTTTTTTTTTTACTTGACAGAGAGAGATCACAAGTAGGCAGATAGGGACGCAGAGAAAGAGGGGGAAACAGGCTCCCTGCTGAGCAGAGACCCCGATGTGGGGCTTGATCCCAGGACCCTGGGACCATGACCTGAGCTGAAGGCAGAGGCCCAACCCACTGAGCCACCCAGGTGCCCCAAGGGGGCTGGATCTTTGACTTAAGCTGTGTGGATATGCGTGTGTGTGCATATGTTGTTCCTCAGCAAAATTTCTACCTTTGCTAGGGCTGTGGCCGAGAATAAAAAAAGGTAGGCTGAGGAACGAGTTCCTGTTTGAATACAAGCAGACTGAACAATACGTCTCTGTCTTAAAGATGTTGCTGCTATTGCCGTTCATTTTGCTTGAGGAAATTTCTTGTTTTAGAGTATTCAGTGTTAAGAGCAGTATGAGAAAATCCACAATGTACAATTAAATAACTCACACAGTCAGTCAACAAAAGACAAAATAAACTAGCAGCAAAAAGTGTTTTTATTTGGCAGTGAAGTTTGGCCAAACTTTATTAGTACAATCAAACAATCAGACGGTTGCTAGATATGTAATTTCTGTAATTTTAGTCTCAAATGGGAAAACTTTCATTGTGGGAGAATCATAAAATCATGGTGAAGGAAAACTACAGATAGTATACAGCGAGAGATAATATATTTCTTGAAAATAATGCTGGTTATGAACTTCAAAATGTTGTGTTGAGTGAAAGAAGCTGGCACAAAGGAGTTTGTACTGTATGATTTCCATTAGGTGAAATTCAGGAATAGGCCTAAGTTATCATTGTTTATAGAAATCAAGGAACCGACTGGAAGGGAACATGACAGAACTTTCTGGAATGATGGAAATGCTCTATATCTTGGTTTGGGTGGTGGTTACACTTTGGCTCTGTGCATTTTAATGTATGTAAATGATATCTCAGTTAAAAATAAATAAAACTGAACTGAATACTTCAGATCTGTGCACTTTAATGTATGTAAATTATACCTCAATTAAATATGAATAAAATTATATACACACACACACAAAGATTATCCGTTAAATATAGTTAGTCTCAAACCTCTTTTCCCTGAATTGATCCTCATGCAAATATATTGATCACATTTGATTTAAATATTTCTTTCTTTTACCTATTTGCCAAAATCACAACTTGGTTAAATAAACAACATTAAAACCTGCATAGCCTCACAGATTTCCTAATTATAACTCATACTGGGAAACTGTGGTTTACATCCTAGATCCTATTGACTTTCCTGGTTTAAAGAAGATGTAATTTAAAACTCTCTTATTTTTTTCATCTGTATGATAGAGATGATTAAACTTCTCTGGAGGTTGTTGTAGGGTCACATGAGAAAGGTATGTGACAGTCCTCCTATTCAAAATGTCCTCTGCAGGCTGGTCACTCAGGGTCACTCAGGAGCTTAGTAGAAATGCAAACTTGCAGGGCCACTCAGGACCTCGGTAGAAATGCAAACTTCCAGGTTCATACTGAACCTACAGAATCAGAATCTTTGTATTAACAAAATGCCCGGGTAATTTGGATGCATACTAAAGGTTTAGAAACAGTGTCTTAAAGTATGTTGTGATCTTAAAAGTGAGGTACATACATTACCGATTGTCATTAATACAGTGTCTGTAGTGAAAACGTGGTCTGGCGTTTTGGATGTAGGTTTCCCGGGTTTTACCAAGCCCTTGAACTGAAACCGCTCTGCCACCACTCTGGTTAACATCTTCGTGAAATGCACCTGCCTGGGTTGCTGGTGGGGGGACATCGTGAGTCTGCGTTGGATACTGTCTGCATTGGATACTGTCCGAGGATCAGCCAACGGACTGCATTTCCAGGTAGCTTCTCAGGATACAGTTTCGCGTGGAATGAGAGTGGCCCAGGGTCCATGTGAACACAATACAAACTGTTGGAACGCTGAGGACTTCGGAGGATTTCCGTAGACTCTAAAAGCAGTCCTTAATTTTCTTACCCCTAAATCTCCCTTTAGCCACTCTCAGTAAGAGAGGTGCTGCCATCCGCCTAGTCACTCAGGCCAGCCACCTCTAGGTCGTCCTCGGTTCTCCTCTTTCATGACCCCCACCTCTACCCAAATCAGCAGCAAGTCTCCAAGCCTGTTTCCAAACTCTGCCTTCAGTCTCCCGGACTCCCTTCATTTTCACAGCACGCCCCCACCCCACCGGGTGCTCTCTTCCTAGAACTACTGCCTCTTAGTGGCTCCCTGCTTCCACTGCGTGCCCTCTGACCATTCTCAGAAGCTCGCGTCACTCTTGTGATGAAACCCTCCCAGTGTTTCTGCTACACTAGAGGAAGTGCCAGACTCTACGTCTGAACTTGGAAAAGACCCACAGGGTCTTGCCGAACCTGGTCTCTGTGTATCTCTGCAGCCACATCTTGCCCCTCTTCCCCGTCATTCACTCGGCCCCAGCCTCTCTCACATCCTTCAGGTCTTAGGTATGCCGCGCTCCAGGCCTTCCTGCCTTGAAAATGCTGCTCTCCTGTCTAGATAGTTCTCCTCCCTTCCTTGGACTTCTTGGCTCAGATTAGATCTTTGGGTCTCAGTGAATCCCCCACCCCCTCGAAGGGTGCCTTCCTGTGAGTGCTCTACAGGAAGTAGTCTCCTCTGTCAAGTTCTGTCTCAGCCCCTATTTCTTTCCTTCCTGGCACTTCATTACAAGTTGCAACCATTCTGCATCTTTGCCCTTCTATTTTTATCTTCCCCTTTCGGATTGTCAGGCTCACGTCTGTACCGTTCAGTACTGTGTCCCCAGGTGAACTTCCGTGACTGGCACGTGGTAGGTACTTAACAGACACTAGTTATGACAAGATGACTGACTACCTTGGTGAATGGACGGATTTGTTCCTTTGTGTGGCTGCACGGCTGCTTAATTACGTGATGCTGTCTGGCATTTATCTCCCCCTGAAGTACAGAATGCCCCCTTCTTAATTCTGAGCTCATCACCCTCACACCAGATTGCTGAAGGCATTGTTAAAATTCTTAAAAAAGCACTTAAGGAAAAAAAGAAAGAAAAGAAAAGCCGAATTCATTTTTGCAAAGCTCGTTTGCTTTGTATCCCTGGTCCACCCATGACCGCGTCCTGCCTTTGGAAAGGGCGGTTCCTGGCAGTGGTTTCAACAGTCTCTGGTCCCTGGACCCCTGCTGTTGGAAACCACAGGAAAAGCAAGCACAGCATCACCTTTAATTAGCAGGAGGGAGCCTGCCTGATATACACAGATAGTGCCTTGAAAATAAGAGACAGAAAAATGTGAAGCGGGACCGGGTTCATGGAAAAAAACTAGGAAATGAAAAAGAATAATTATCCTGTTTTAACATAATGTTGTTAATCTGTATTGCCCATTATCATCTAGAGTGTCTTGCCTATTGAAGTATGTGAGCTGTGGAGCTGCTCTTTGCTCCAGCAGTGTAGCTAACATAAGGGACTGGCTCCCCATCCATCATAATAATTAGTTTGTCATAATTTTCTGCCCTTCTTGGCTCTGCAGTGAAAAGATAGAAGAGGCATTTAAAGTTACTCAGGAATTGTTCCCCAAATTTCCTCCCAGTTCTTTATGGGAACAGATAGCTGTATTTCTGCCCTATTTATTTTATGTTTGGCCTGTGATAATGAAGTATATCTCATCCGGAAGTATATAGCTTTAATTTCCATGTTCTACTTGGAAACATCTCGCTGTTTCATTTTGTTTCAGCTGTACAGTATATAAAGAGAGCCCACGCTTCCTTCTGCACTCACCCGTCACCCACCAGAGTTAATTCCAGTTTCAAGACCAACGTTATGACTTCATGAGCTGACTGGTTAATAGTAGGCACTGGTTCCACAGTCCTGGAGAGTTCCACAGCCTGCGAAGTGCTGTCCCCGGCTCCTCCTAGAATTCTCCCAGCAGCTGTGGGGTGCAGGAGAGACGGGCTAGCGACATGCTCCGGTTAGAGAATGAGGGGCACACAGGGCCACTGACTGGCCTGGGCCCAGGCTGCTAGAGCAAGGGGGAGCTAGGACTTGAGACCAGGATTTCTAATTGTCAGTGATGGGCCTTCCCTATTACTTTAGCAACATCTTCTTGTGCTGCTGGAGTTTGCTTCTGTGGCGATGGCAACGCGGCCGTTTTCAGTTAGTCTCTCATTCCCTCCATAATGCAAATGGGAATAGCTTTCCTTCTTGTGGTGGAAAAACGAGGGCATGTTTGTATAAAAAGGTGGAGTTTAAAAGGAATTTTATGCTATTGGGCAGAGGTTCTCCAAGAGGTTCTCAGACCAGCAGCATCAGAAGCCTCAGGAAGCTCATTAGAAATGTAGATTTTCAGGCCTCACCGAGAGACCTCCTGATCACAAACTCGGGGCTGGCGTCCGGAATGCAGGCGAAAGTTTCAGAACCACTGGTCCAGGGGGAAGATGGGGAAAGGCAGGGGAGAATGGAGAAGAGAGAAATGACATTATGCACCATGAAGAGAAAAACACTTTGTTCCTCTATTTTCTGAGGTTCAGTGTCAGGGCTGTGTAAATTAAACAGACAAAAGTAGATTTACAGTTTAAATTGCATACAAATTTTACTTGATATTAATATTCTCATTTGCATGTGTACAGGGGTGGGGGTTTGATCACAGAAAAGGAAGCGAAAAGCTAAAGAAGCAGTTAGGTCTAAGAGCTAATATACCATTTCAACAAAGAGCCATTTGTTTGTGGAGAAGCGACAAAACAAAGAAAGAGAGTTTGGGCCTCTAGGGGCAGTAAATTGGGGAGGGGGCAAATATATGGGGGAAAACCTAATGGAGGAGAAGAATTCAATAAGATTTATTTGTATAGCTTCAAAAAGATGCTGTTTCCAGGAATAAGAGTGGTCTCTTCTTCCCGGTAAGGGGTGGGGAGGGGGACACTTTCACAAAGGGAAATTTATTGCCCACTTTCAGACAGAAGGGACAGAGTAGAGAGCTTTTTCTACATCTGCCTTTGCTCAGTTATTTTCTGTTCAAAATAATCCTCATGCTAAAGTGCTAAGTTTTGGGGTAGCATATTCTGGTCCCCTTCAACTCCGAGGAGGACAATGGAGCCAGATTGTTGGGTTTCTCTTGCCATCTCGCCACTTCATTCATGCACAGAGTATTTGCTCAGTACTTACTATGTGCCAGGTACTGTGCAAATTCTTGGGAAATAGCAGGGGAGAAAATCAAAGTTCTCTGTCCTCATAGACCTGGCATCTTGCCCTACTTTCATTGAACTGGTGATTAAAGGCACAAATTACTTGCCCTCTCTGTCCCTTTTTTCCTGGCCTGTAAAGAACGAATGCTAACAGTGCCTAACTCATGGTGATTTTGTAAGGACAGCACATAAAACACACAGTGTGCAGCATGCAGATAGAAAGACTTGCCCCCTTCCTGCTTACATACTTTTAGTCGCCAAATGCTGTCAACAAAAGCTGACAGTCCTATCTCTTGCCAACTGTCCCCAAAACAGGATCATCAACCCCAAAGAAGTAATACTATTTCCTAGAGGCAGGAGACTTGCACAGACATCCCCAAGATGCTTAAAGCCGATGCTCAAAATATTTGGTTTAGAAGTGTCCGAGAACTCATGGACCCAGGTGATAAGTACCTCTTTGTGAAATATCCAGATTTTGTCATAATTTCAACTATCATTATGGCAATATCAGCCCAAATATTCTGGGAATAAATATGCTCCTGGCCCTGTTTCTGAGTTCTCTAACCTGACATGAGCTCAGAGATGAGGAACTTAGAGAATGATTTCAAGCAGCATGTCTTAGATTTAATTGCAGATGTCTTAGATTTAAAGGTCTGGCTGCTCCACTCCTACAGAGATGGGAGTGAAGAGATGGGGCTTTCCAGGGCTAACCTGAGATCTGTGCTCCCCTAAATAGAAAGTTGTGCTGGACCAAAGCCTGGCTCAAACCTCAGCTCCTCTAAGACATACTCTCACGTTAGGTCAGCCTTTGTGAAATTCTCCAGTAAGGGCTTTTGTGCTCCCCTCTACTGCCGATGGAGCAGAAAAACACAGTTTGCTAGCCACTGAGAAACAAAGTTATCACATCTGCTGTATTATTCTGTGCTAGGTCCTTGAAATCCCTACCACCCTAGTGTAAGACCGCGATGAGAGCTGTATTGGTAAGACAGTGTATGCGGAAGTCTAGTGGGAACCTCCTATCTGCCCAAATATGCATATCGAGGATGCTCTCTCTTGCGTGGTATGTTGGTGGGCTGTGTTGGAAAGAGAGGAGAGAGTGTGTATGGGCATCAGGACAAGAGAGAACAAGAAGGAGGAAGGGGAGGAGGAAGGAATGGAAGCGGAAAAGGAAGGAAGAAGGGAAGGAGGGAAAAAGGAAGCAAAAGAGCAAGAAAGAGAAGGAGGAAGGAGAGGAAGGGAGGCAGGCAGGAAGAAAAGGAATGGCTAGGAGGAGGGGAGGGGACTACTAGGACCTGTAGAGACCAATCCAACCTCACAACTTAACCTGCTCCCTGGAGGAGAAGAGAAGACAGGTCTTCCCCAGCACTGTTGGCCAGTGGGCATGGGTGGCCTACCACACTTCTGCATGGAGCAAGAGGTGGCCTGATGGTGTACCCTGAATGAGGACCACTCTGACTCAGTGTTCCTGACCACCTCTGTACTGTGGCCTGGCAATAGATGATTCTGTTCCTGTCCTCTTCTCTTCATTGGACCTGTGCCTCTAGTGACACATGTACACCACATCTGTACCTTCCTTTAGACTTAGATGCTTGGAGGGTGCAGGCTAGATCTTGGGCACCGTATAATTTCCCACAGTTTCAAGTGCTTTCTTTACACTTAGTAGGGATCATGACGTTTGTGTAATATGGTGGGATTATTTAATGAGAACTGCCTGGTTTCTTAGGAAAAAATAGACCCATTGAGGTACAGTTTTCCAGTGTACTCCACTGATTAGGAAGGGTATAATGATTCCTCTTTTAATCCCTTTTTAATGGTGAAACTTTACTGAGCTAACATTTAGTGGAGCTTTTTTTTTGTTTGTTTTTTTCTCCCCCAGCCCTGCCCCATTCTAATAGAAGGAAAGGAAAGCTCTGGAAGAACCCCTAATATTTCAGATCTAAATTTAAGGAAGTCAGATTCAATTGCTCAGTTAATTAAATTTGCAGTAGTCTCTTCAGAGATATTTATGGACTTAAACTTCACACTTTTGCCTTTCCTTTTCCTCTACTTGAGCAGTAGCAAATACAAACTGACAATCGCATTACTGTACATGGAGTTATATACAGACCAAGATGATGGATTTCCTGATAATCTTTAATAGGGTAATTTTCCTGGATGCAGACTCCTGCTCCATGATTTATCCTGTTCACCTGCTGTGTTGTGTGCTGTCTTAATCTCATACAACATCAAGGTAGGACCACAGCCCATTTGAGTTTGGCACATGCACTGTTTGAAATCTGGGGGTTTTCTTTGCAGCTTGCATCCAAAAGCCCTAGATTTGGACACATGGTCTATTGCTCAAACATCTTAGAAGTAGTGCCATAAGATGAGGCCATCAAAGTTTTCAATGCCTGAAAACCAAAGGATATATAGATTCCCAGTTCCAGGACAAGCTTTTATTCAGTTATGAAACATTCAAATGAGTTTCTCCAATGATGATTCTGACTACTACGTAGCATTTAAAAAAAACCAAAGCCCATTTTTCATACCCCTAGCTTCTAATATCTCTATGAGTATATGTCAGGAACTTTGCTAAAATATTTATTGCCTTCCCTTATAGAATCCTCATGATACCTTATGAGACAAGTTATTATTTCTGTGTTATAAATGTAGAAACCGAGGCTCAGAAAGAGTAAATGGTGTCCACTAGGTCACACAGCCAGCAAATGGCAGAGTCTGGTCTCAAGTCTAGGTCCTTTGATTACTAACCCATAATATTTCCTCTACTCCATTTTTATTATGTAAACAAAAATAACCTGAGATGAAAAGCACAAAATGGTAGTAGAAATAAAAGATAATGAAAAGCAATGCATAATCCATAAATTAGAGTTTGACATTAAGAAATATGCACAACAATAGACTTTCAGACTCCGCTTCTTCCTTTTTTTTTGGTTGAACTTTTATCTATCTATCTATCTTTGTGTTATGTTAGTCAGCATACAGTATATCATTTGTTATTGATGTAGGGTTCCATGATTCATTGTTTGTGTATAACACCCAGTGGTGCATGCAATCTGTGCCCTCCTTAATACCGGCCATCAGGCATATCCATCTCCCTAGCCCCCTCCCTTCTAAAATCCTCAGTTTGTTTCCTGGAGTTCAGAGTCTCTCATGGTTCGTCTCCCACTCCGATTTCTCCCCCTTCATTTTCCACTTCCTTCTCCTAATGTCCTTCATGCTATTCCTTATGTTCCACAAATAAGTGAAACCATATGATAATTGACTTTCTCTGTTGACTTATATCACTTGGCATAATCTCGTCCAGTCCCATCCATGTTGATGCAAAAGTTGGGTATTCATCCTTTCTCATAGCTGAGTAATATTCCATTGTGTATATGGACCACATCTTCTTTATCCATTTATCTGTTGAAGGGCATCTTGGCCCTTTCCACATTTTGGCTATTATGGACATTACTGCTATGAACATTGGGGTGCATATGGCCTTTCCTTTCACTATATCTGTACCTTTTAGGTAAATACCCAGTAATGCAATTACTGGTAGCTCTATTTTTAATTTCTTAAGGAATTTCCACACTGTTTTTCAAAGTGGCTGCACCAACTTGCATTCCTACCAATAGTGTAAGAGGGTTCCCTTCTTTCCACATCCTCTCCAACACTTGTTGTTTACTGTCTTGTTGATTTTGGCCGTTCTAACTGGTGTAATGTGGTATCTCAATGTGGTTTTGATTTGAATTTCCCTGATCGCTAATGATGATGAACACTTTTTCATGTGTCTGTTAGCCATTTGTATGTCTTCTTTGGAGAAGTGTCTGCTCATGCCTTCTGCCCATTTTTTGACTTTATCTGTTTTTTGGGCACTGAGTTTGAGAAGTTCTTTATAGATCTAGGATATCAGCCCTTTATCTGTAGTGTCATTTGCAAATATCTTCTCCCATTCTGTGGGTTGTCTCTTTGTTTTGTTGACTGTTTCCTTTGCTGTGCAGAAGCTTTTTATCTTGAGGAAGTCCCAAAAGTTCATTTTCGCTTTTGTTTCCCTTGCCTTTGGGCACATACATGCTTTGAAAGTAGTTACTGTGGCGGATGTCGAAGAGGTTACTGCCTATGTTTTCCTCTAGGATTTTGATGGATTCCTGTCTCACATTGAGGTCTTTCATCCACTTAGAGTTTATTTTTGTGTATGGTATAAGAGAATGGTCCAGTTTCATTCTTCTGTATATAGCTGTCTAGTTTTCCCAGCACCATTTATTGAAGAGACTGTCTTTCTTCCATTGGATATTTTTTCCTGCTTTGTTGAAGACTGATTGACCATAGAGTTGAGAGTCCATATCTAGGCTTTCTATTCTGTTCCATTTGTCTATGTGTCTGTTTTTTTGCTGGTACCATGCTGTCAGACTCATTCTTTGTGAAGACATATAATATGGATTTCAAAGAACATCCAAGAAAAATTTAAAGGACAAAGAGGGACCTTGCCCTATCAGATATCAAAACATATTATGGATCTATAGCAATTAGAAAAGTGTGGCATTGACAAATGGACCAGGACATAGAGCCTGGAAATATACCCATAAAAAATGGAATTTTTTTTGCATGAGTGAGTTGGTATTTAAAATGAATAGAAAGGAGATGAGTTTATTATTTAGCAAGTGGTGATATTGACTATCTGGGGAAAAAAAAAAGTCCGTAGCTCATATTATTTCTGGAAATCCTGGAATAAAAGCCTAATATTAAAAAATTAAATATTAGAAATCATAGGATCTCCCAGGACATTCCTTTGAGGACTCAAATCCAAGCAGTAAAGTTAGAAATGTATGTGTCTGTACCTAAGAAATAACTATTAACTCTTCAGACACAACCATATTAACATCCTATCTGAGTGGGTGCTGCCAATGACACATGAGATGCACTGATATTGCACATCTCCTACTTGGTCACCTAATCCCTTTGGTAATCAGAGGCTTATACTCTGGGGAGGACTAACTGGGATTGGGGGGTGCTAGAATTTGTTATGGAGGAAAGCAAAGCAAAACTCCCTCAACTCCACATCCATCCCACCCAAGAGTAAGATAGGTGCTTTTACTGTATGTTCCCAGTGCAACTGCTATTTCCAGACACTATGATTATTGCTGTTGACAGCTCTCGGTCTTCTGCTAGACTTTAAATTACTAAAGAGTAGGAGTTCTGTCTGCTTTGCTCACAGAGCAAAGGGCTTATCCCAATGCTTGGCCCATCCTGCTGCTCAACAATGCTTTGTGGAATGTGTAAATAAGCACATTGTCAGCCTCATGAACAGGGATAACCAAGGTTGGTAGGGAAAAAGGTAGAAGTGTGTTAACAGGGAGATTGGGAGGTCTACATGAACATTCTGTGCCAGATGGGAAATGCATGAATCTGTGGCTTCTGAGGAGGTTCAGATAAAGAGAGCATGGGAATGTATCATCCCAGGTCAGGATGAGGGCACAGAAACATATGTGGTAAAGAATATAATAGCTGTCCTTATCCTTTTCTCCTTATATCATGCCAGACACTGTTCTAAACACTTTGTGTGCATAATTCCATTTATTCTCCATAACAACTTCAGGAGTGGATGCTGTTATTACAATGATTTTCCATATGAGCAAACTGAGGCTCAGAGAGGCTATGTAACTTTTGCAGGGTCACTCAGCTAGTAAGTTGCAGAGTCAGAGTTCAGATTCACACGCCCTAGTGTCTCCCAACAGACTGAAGAGAGTCTAGTGAAATGGATGTTGTTTAGGGATAAGAGGCTGTTGTAATCCCAGCCCAACATCCTGACTCTTCAGTCTTTCCTTACCCTTTTCATTAAAACCTACAACAAAAACAACTCAAAGAAGAGCCACCTTACCACACCAAATCCAGCCCTTGGAGACCTCAGCCCTCCCTGTGGATGAGAAGTGATTGTTGTTGCTCTTGGCCAAGGCCCTGCCTACTGGTTGATGCTTCCAGCTTGCGAAGGGATGCCTGTAAGAGAGAGGATGGGCTCTTGAGCTTCCTAGCAGGCCGTACTGCTTGCACACTGGCACCCATTTCACGCAAGGGCTCACCTTGTCCAGATGCAACGCTTCATTGGGCTGCCATTGTCTGCTCTGTCTTTTGCATAGGGCCACACTTCAGACCTAACTGCAAATTAGTAGTGGCTGTCGACCAATTGCATCCCTTCAATCGGTAATCTACAATTTTCACTTGCCATGACTGATTGTCTCATTCTATACGAAGTTAGTGCTATGAACCTGGGCAATAATCACTTAACTTCAGCTAAATGTATCAGCTAAATGTTTCTTAAGTGAATTATAGGGACTTAATATTCCTTCATTTTCTGTTGGGAAATAGTTGAAAGTTTGCAAAAAATACCAAAAATTGAAAAGAGTGGAACAATTTCTTTTACTTAAATTGTTCATTTCTACCATTACTTATGATGAATAGGCAAAAGACAAAAGAAAAAAAAACCCACAACAACCTTTTTAATAAATGTTTCTATTTGAGTAATGATTCTAAGATAAGAGCTTCAAGTTCCTAATTGGAGGAAGTGATAGAAAATCAATCAGTTGCTTGGAGAATGAAAATAAACTACTTAAATTAGCTTTGTATGGCCTGTGGGTTTCTTAATCCTGTGAAACCAAAACTAACAAGGCTAATTTTTAGAGACAATAGCATTGACACAGGTGTTTTGGTCTCACATGAACAATTTTATATAGAAATAAAATGTATGTGTAATCACTAACTCCCAAGAAATGACCACTCTGAAAGAAAAATAAAATTGGCACAAGAGATGCATTTGTTTATGTGACCTATATCCAAATGAGATCACACTGACCTGCTAAATCTGAAAATAGTGATGTTAATTCTCTCATATGGTATTTTGGCCCAGTTTTGTAAACAGGATAGTTCAGTTCCCTTAAGATGAAGCTAGTGGTCACTCCATAGCCCGTCTTCAGAGGACAGGTTCTTCAGCAAGAAGTTTTGGGGGCAGAAGGGATAGGATTGCTCCCTTGTTCAGGAACCAGTTTGCCTTAGGGAGGTAAACAGAAACTTCTCCTTGAGAAGATGTGGAAATCCCTGTCCAGGTTCCAGGTCAGAAAAGGAAAGGCTGGGAAAGGAGAACCCAGCCTCTAGAGTCTACTCCGACAGGTCAGTCTTGGTAATGAGTTGAGGATCTAAAACCAATTCCCTTCAATTCTGTGTGTAGTATGCCTTGCAAAGTTTCCATGTACCCCACCCAGGGGTGTGTCTGAGTTTGGAATCATTGTTGTTGGTATATGAGGCTGTGTGAGGTCTGCTTCTTATGAAAATTCATGGCGACTAATTTGCAGATAAGGGTATGCTGAATGAGCATCTGAGTCAATGTAGTTTAACTCAGTTAAGACCTGTTGTTGTTGAAGCTTGGTAACCCTGGACCAACTCATGGCTCGTGGTGATGTGGGCCTGTAGGAAAAATTATTTAACCTCTCTGAACCTCAGTTCCCTCACCTGTTAAAAGAGGATGATATCAGGACCTTCCTTAAAGTGCTATTGTGATGATAAAATGAGATAGCATGCGTACATTTTCACATTTAAATTTCTAGCAGTCTGTGCATTGGCATAAATGATGCAGAACTCAACTCAGATAGGTTAGTATCAAAATAATCAAACTCATGTGACTACAAAACCTTTTACTAAGAAATACAGTTTTCTCCATAAGGTAGGTAGTTGCAGGGAGATGCATCCTTAGGAAGACACTCAGGAACCCAGCTCAGTCATCTTTGGAGTCTGAGACTCAATTTCAAGTGTTGAATTGTTCAAGACTTTCAGGTTACCTAATGGAAGACATCTGACCATAAAACTAGTAAAATAACATGAAGGGATGTCTGCAAAATACACCCGTCTTCTCACCCTAATCTGCTGTCGGTTATATCCTAAAAAAGAGAACAGCTAACCACTATGTAAACAAATCTATTTGTTTTAATTAAAAGTTAAGTCATGTTGATGGTACTAAGGAGTTATTCATGAACGAATTAAATTGAAAGTCATGTGGTTCATACAGTATCCCTTCAAATATCAAATAGCATCCATCTTCCTATCTATTGATAAGCACAAGACATCCATAAAATCATAGGCGCCAAAAACTTCCAGGGACCTTCTCATAGGTAAAATTCATTCATTGTAGGTTATATCAGTAAGTCAATTCAACTTAGTTTGATAGCTCATAACTGTCCAGGCCGTTGTATTTACTGAGCCAGGCACTACCCTTTTTTCAAACTTCCTTGAGAAAATTACTTGTGAGACTATTTCTCTTCTGGGCACAATCAAGCACTTTAGAATGAACTCCATAACTGCAGATTCAACATAGCATTAGGCTTGGTAATAATATCAAAAAATATTGCTTTAATAATGCCGTGAAGTTGCCTAGAATCCCATGACTTTCCTTCTGCTAGTAATTCAGCCAGAGAACTTATCAGTGAATGTGTGTGAGTGCCAAAGAGCAGGGCCCAGTTTAAGGGACGACAAGAATCTCAAGGTTAAGGAGAGAAGACCAGAATCAACACCTTCTAAATGAGTTGGCTTTTTTGGAGGAAGGCTGCTGCTCTCACCCAGGACCTGGTGCCTGGTTCACCATGAGAAAACAGGGCTGGATGGTCAAAGAGGCTTCCTGATGGGTGGTTTGGTTTCTTCTTTGGGATTTTCCAATTATTCCTCTCCATTGCCAAGTTTATACAAACGCTAACGGAAGTTCTCTCCTACATGTCCTTCTCCTTTTTTAAGTGTGTTGAAACACACTGGAACTATAAAGCACTGTGCAAATGTAAGAGCTTCAGGCGCTGTGTGCGTGCTTGCTCTAGTGCCAGGTGCTGCAGAGAGTCTGAAGGAATCATGCACCATGGGAAGGACAGATATATCCATCCTCAAATCCGGTGTTTCCTCAAGTGGGAACACCGACCACTAGTGGTGCCTGGGATGATGTTAGCTGACAGGTGAAGGAGCATTTTTATTATAATAGTTATAATGTATATTTCAATAAGTACACATGCATTTATCATGATATGTAATAGGAAAAATAAAATTCGTGTACCATTATATAATAGGTATTATTATATAAGACAAGGCTAAGGACATAAATTCATTCATTTAGTTGAAATAGAGAAAAAAAGTATGAGGATATGCAGATTTGATACAAAACTATGAAGATGGGATATAAATTACTGAGTTTTGAAAATATTGAGGCCCAGAGAAGGGGATGGGACTGTCTTGCCCAAGTTCAGATAGCAAATTAGAGGCAGTGCTGGGATGGTTATTCATGTCTTCTAACCCCCAGGATCTTCCAGGTCTTTTGATTATAGTACGACTTCTTCCTTAGTTGGCCACGTCTCCACTTTAGGTTTGAGTTCATCACTAAGAAGGCATAGTGCTTTTCTCTCTAGGGATATCTGTTGAAGGGTCTAACTTAGTAAAGTGTTAAAAACTTCAACAGTGCATTTGAAACATGGGTCTTGAATATGTTGCTATCGATAGCTTATAGAACATTTCCTGTGAATGAAGAGCTCAGGCCAAAAACTGGGACCTTTCCTGGACCTTTGCAAAGCCTCAGAAGTTGTGCACAGCTAGAGAGAGGAAGCAGTGGCCGAGCCAACCCAATTCAGCATGTGGCATGCCTCCCGGTCTGCAGCCTCTCTCCCCCACATGTCAGACCCAAATCACCACCATTCCCAATTCCCATCCACTAGAAAACCAAGGAGAAGGTTAAAAAAAGGTTTTGCTAAGTGACTGAAAAAAAGAGTCTGTCTGCAGAGACTGTAGTCTCTTCCCTATCTGCAACTCATTTATAGTAATGACTGCATTCATTTATCCCTGTGCCGACATCATTTTTGAACTCCATGCCACTACAAGTTAGCATTCCTATCCTCATTTTGCAAATGAGGTAATCAAAGTTCAAGGTTAATTTGCCCAAATGGGAAAGTTTTTCAATTCTAGGCCTATCAGACTGCAAAATTTCAAGACTCATACTCAATACAGGGAAAGAGAAGAGACATATGAAATGATATTGAATAATGTAAGGACATGTGTAATTCAATGCTAGATTAGACAGTAGTGACTTCTAAGGCTGAAAGAATTCGCAGTAGGATAAATTATTGTCCTATTCATTTATGTATTTAAATTCAAGTTGGATTCCTCATTCCGTGCCAGACACTTGGGACTGATCTGAAATAGAGGTCAGCAAACTATTCCCCGCAGGTGAAATCCAGCCCACTACCTATTTTTTTTGTAAATAAAGTTTTATTGGAACACAGCCATAGCTATTTTTTCATGAGTTCTGTGGCTCCTTTTGTGCTACAACATCAGAACTGAATAGTTATGACAGAGACCTTTGGGCTTGCAACACCTAAAATATTTGTTATCTGGCCTTTTTTTTTTTTTTTTAAAGATTTTATTTATTTATTTGACAGAGAGAGATCACAAGTAGACAGAGAGGCAGGCAGAGAGAGAGGAGGAAGCAGGCTCCCCGCCGAGCAGAGAGACCGATGCAGGGCTCGATCCCAGGACCTTGGGATCACGACCCGAGCCGAAGGCAGAGGCTTTAACCCACTGAGCCACCCAGGTGCCCCTGTTATCTGGCCTTTAACAGAAAAAGTTTGCTGAGCATTTATCTAAAAGTCCCAGAAGTCTTTGTATAAGGGGTAGAACTTGATAATAAAAAGAAGATTAGAATTTTGAGTCCAGGAGAAGGCATCATAGACCCTGAATCCTAATTTGGCCTGACTACATAGAAAAAGTGAAAGAGAGACCTAGAGAAAGTAGCAGTTTGAGGCCTCATTATTGTAATTTGTAAAATGGAGATGGAACCACCTGCTCAGACTGCCTCCTAAGTTTCAGTGCTTTGGATGACACAGTAGGTAATAAATAATAATTAATAGCTCCATTTTATTGCATACTAATTAAGCAGTTTTTCCTAAGCAATTTACATGCAACATCTTACAGTATCTTACATGCAATCTCAGTGTAACCCAGTGAAGGGGGTTGCTCGGTGTAAAGGAGTTACTGACTAGAAATTCGTTATGTGTTTTTTTTAATTTTGTCTTTCTGAGAATTTGAGCTTTGTCCTAGTTAGCCCAAAGGTGGCATCTGCCTAGGGTTGCATGTGGGAGTGAGGAGGAAGATTAGGATTTGTTAAGGAGGGAAGCCAGAGACAAAGAAGGAGAAAATTCTTAGCTTCTGAGATGCAAAGAAAATTTGCAAGTTGGATAATTTCCCTGCAATAATTTTACATTTTTATTGCCTCTGTTGGAGTATTGGGGTGAGGCCATGTATGGAGGACCTAGTTTATAACATTGCACACTGTGGAGCAGATATTTCTTCTGCTCAGGCAGTTAGCCTGGCTCTAATGTATCAGGATGTAGGAGAAGTAAAAGACAAACAGCCCAAACCTTTTCTGGTCTGGCAAGGGGTAGGAGGAGAAATCGGTGAGTGGAGAGGAAGAACTAGGGGAGAAGCGGAAGGTATATAAAGGAGGATTTCATTAAGGGAAGGGGTTATTGCTCATGCCGTTGAGGAATTTGGACAAGGACCTCATCTTGGACAGCCTGGAATTCACCCTGCTAAGTTGTGCAGGTGGTTAGAAGGAGATTCAGCACTTTGGCTTCCCTGGCTGTGCTCACCCCT
The DNA here is from genome assembly GCF_002288905.1 of Enhydra lutris kenyoni. Classification (NCBI taxonomy): domain Eukaryota; kingdom Metazoa; phylum Chordata; class Mammalia; order Carnivora; family Mustelidae; genus Enhydra; species Enhydra lutris. The sequence continues at coordinate 16,455,293 of NW_019154094.1, forward strand.
GCAGTGTGGGCCCTTCATGTGAGCCATGGACCTGCCATGGGGCTTTCTGGCACATGGCTGTGCAGGGAAGATACTGCAGAGATCTGGGTCTATAGGCATCAGGAGTGAGGAGAGGCCTTGACAGCTGGGGAGCAGCAGTGGGTGGGATTGGTCAGGATTAGCTGGAGGCCAGCCTGGCCACAGTGACCAGGGGACAAGAGATTATTCCTGGAAAATGAGGATGCCAGAGCCCCAAACCCTGAGCTTTCCTCATGGTCTGATATCACAAAAGACTTGCATACCTCAATAAGATCTCTGCTTCAGGAAGAGATGGGAGAGGAGCCTCTGAGTCTGAGCATTTTTATAAAGAGGGACTGAACTAAAGAGACTGTTTACTTTTCAGATTAGATTTAGTTCTAAGCAAGATTGTATGTTTAGTTTCGCCTCTTGGTTCCCTCTGCCATTCCTACTAGGAGTGGAAGGAGGGGAAAGGAAGTCAGATTAATAATTTTGGCCAAAATTATTGTTTACAATTATATATATTTATATATATAAAAATATTTGTACAATATTTTTTATTTACAGTTTATATATTTTTACAATTATATATATATTTACAATTATATATATAATTGTTTACAATTATATATATAATTGTTTACAATTATATATATAATTGTAAACAATTATATATATTTTTATATATAAAAATATTTTTACAATATTTTTTATTTACAATTTATATATTTTTACAATTATATATAATTGTTTACAATTATATATATTTTTACAATTATATATATTTACAATTATATATATACACATATATATGTTTACAATTATATATATTTTTCTGTTTACAATTATATATATTTTTCTGAAGACACAAATTGTATTGTCAGTTAAAATTAACAACCCCTTTACATTATCATCATCCCTAGTGGCACTCATCTGTCTGGCTCCAGAACCAGAGCACCACTGAAAACTTCAAACACTTAGATAAACTTAGAGCTGCTCTCATCTTTGTGATTGTGGTTGTTATTGTTAGGATTTAGGTCACCACGTTAAAATCCAAATGGCAGATGTCACAACGGAGGCTGGAACTTGCATCCTGGAAGACATTGGCTGTGTGCAAAAGTGAAAAAACTAATTAATGAAAGCAGAAATCTAGAGAAGATTGAACCACAGCCCACCCTGGCGATCCCAGGGCAAAGAAGGGGACTGTCCTTCAGAGGCATGTGTTTTTACCCCTCTGTGTTCTGAGTTTCACTTTAAGGAAATGGTTAAAAAAGTCTTGGGACTGGACGGGCCCTTAAACCTGGAGGAGAATTTGCAAGGAAGTGGTTTGTGTTCTGGCTCTGCAGTGTAAGACTGGTTTCCCAGAGTTGATAGGGAGGAAAAAGTAGGTGGCAGTTAGCTAGCAGGGTGGAGAGTGGAAAGGGTAGGAGCTGGAGAGGTGAGAACTCTGACTTCTGGTGATGGAGAGGTGGTGAAGAGGAGTGTTTTTCCTCCCTATGAAAAGTCTAGAGTTACCCTTTGAAACCTTGGCTGCGGTCTGACTAGTTGGCAAATACTCCCGTGTGCCAGAAAGAGAAGGGATGCTGAGCCCTTAGACACCATCTGCTGAGCACATCCTGGCACATGCCAGCTGCCTGACTGAGTGATTTGGAAGTTATCTGTGTTTCAGGCTCTAAGCACAATCTCCAATGCTGTCTTCCTACCAGGAAACTGTTTCTGTCCCTCCTGAAGAGGTCTTAGAAATCTCTGATATTCCCACGAGGAGAAGCTTCAAGCCAGCTCATTCATTTGGAGCTTCCGTTTGGTATAGGGGGAAACACACACACACACACACACACCATTTGGTATAGGAAAAAAATACATATTTTAAATAGGCAGAGTTGTGAAGTGTATATAATAAGGCCTGGCTTGGGCACCTGGACACAGAGCCTTCATCCCAAATCTCCTCTAGCAGAAAGGCAGATTTCCAAGTTACAAACTGTAATGCTGAACTGTGGGATCTAAACGTGCCCAGCATCTCCACCTGCCAGAGCAGGCAAGGCGAAGAACCAGACCTGAGTAGGATTTAGTCCCACAGCAGCATTTGTTTCATGAACATTTGCTTGTTTGCATCAGCCTCAGTGAGATTCTTAAAAAAGAAAAGGGATGGGCTTGTGGATAACTTTTCCCTCATTGCTTCTGATTTCCCTGTACTGTCCAGATTTTCTGTAAGGTGTATATAATTCTTTGCTTCTCAGAAAAAAAAAATCTTTAAATGATAGGTATAAAAACTTGGATCTTAACAGCTGCTGACATTCTGTGCCCTCAGACTGTGATGAGGGGGAGGGAGGGTGAGAGAACAAAGGTCCGGGTCTTCTTTTAGGGCTTCATTGTTGCCTGCTCCTGTCACTGATTTGGTAGGAAGTATACACACTGGTCTGTTTCAAAAACCAGTCTGGGTGACAGATGTCGTCAGGGAATTATTGTTTAATTTTCTTGGAGGCATTGCTGTATTGTACACTATAAGCACACGTAGGAGAAAGTCCTTGTTTGTAGGTTATCTAGGTGGAAACATTAAAGGGTGAAGTGTCAAGGTGGTTGCTTTCTACTTTGAAGCAGTTCCTATAAAAAGGCGAATATGAAGCAAGTATTGCAAAAAAGTTAACAATTGTTGAGCGCAGTGACTGATCTATGCATATTCCTTGCACTCTTCTCTCCATATTTCTATTTGTTTGAAAATTTTGATAACAAAAATTTGGGAACAAAACAGCATCAGACATGATTCTCAGGGAGGCATATTCACAGTGGGGGAAAGGAAACAAATCTGTTCTGAATGCCAACAAATCTGTTCTGAATGCTCCTGAATGCCACCCTTCCCCCCTCTTCTGAGACCTGTGTGTTTGTGAAAGACTCTTCATTGCACTGTTGTTTATAATACCTTTAAACTAGAAATGGGTTTCATTTCCATCATTAGAGCAGTGGTGAATAGTTTAAGGTATGGCTATATTATGAAAGAACATGAAGACTAAAGCAATGTTTCCATGTGATATCATTTCTCTTCTACCTAAAGAAATTTTTAACCTTTTCTGAAGTACAGTTCTACTGGTGATGAATTTTACCTTTTGTTTGTCTGAGAAAGTTCTTATTTTGCTTCCTTTTCTGAAGGGTGTTATCACTGGATATAAAAGTCTAGGCTTATAGGTTTTTTCTTCTTCTACATTTTCAAGATGTTTTTTCATTGTCTTCTGATTCTATAGATTTGTAGTTTTTATCAAATTTGGACAACTTTTGGCCTTTAATATTTAAAATAGTTCTCTGTAACTCTTCTAGGACCCCTACAATGTAGATTCCAGACCACTTTCTGTTCTCTTCTTCCTGTGCTTCATTTAGTTTATATTCTACTGTTATGTCTTCAAGGTTGCTGATATTTTCTTTTATAGGGTCAAAACTGCTGTTAAATCTATCCACAAAATTTTTATTTTAGGTACTGTAACTTTTATCTTTAAAAGTTCCATTTGCTCTTTTTTAATATGTCTGATTTTTCTCATTATAGTTATATTTTCTATGAAATACAAATCCATTATTATAATACCTGTTTTAACTATCCTTCTCTGTGAATTCCATCATCTCCATTTTCTTCTCTGTGAGTTCCATCATTTATCATTTCCATATTTGTTTCTGTTGACTGGGTTTTGTCCTGACTATAGGTCATATTTTCCTGATTATTGTCCCATTTAGTAATTTTTGGTTGGATGCTATACATTATGTGTATTACAGTCAAGTGTCTGGATTTCATTGTCTTCCTTTAAAGAGTTTTGGACTTATATTGAAAGATGTGTATTTTTCTATCAGCTTGAGCTCATTGCATTCTTTTTTTTTTATAGGCTATGTGGGGGTTAGTTTATAGTAAACTTTAGGTATAGATCAGCTCTGTTACTAAATCATGACCCCTCTTGGGTATCTACTGACTATCCCAGGTGATCACTATGGACACCATACTCTGGTGCATCAAAACGGGAACTCCTCACAATTGTATGTGAGCTCTGGCAGTTGTTCTTTCTTCTTAGCTGAATCATTCTTTGTTCTGTCTTTTGGAGATTCACTCTATTCATACATAACTTTGTACTTAGCAAAGCCTCCAGGTTTTGCTGGAGCAACAGCTTTCTGGAGCTCTTTCATTGTATGGCTTCATCCTTTTTGGAACTCTGCCTACGTTTTCCAGCCATTTCATCCTCTTCAGTCTCTGATGAATATTTTGGCAAGAGCACAGGCTATATTTGGTTTTCCCTTCCCTGCTCATGGTCTTAAAATTGCTTTAGTCAGAGAAGCAGAATAGTTGTAGGGATCACCTTATTTATTTTCCTTCTGTCAGGGATCTTAACCTGTGTTGTCTATTTTCCAATGTCTGAAGGTAGTTATTTCACATATAATGTCCAGTTTTCTAGTTGATTCTTATAGGAGTTTAAATATGGTCTTTACTTTTACAATATGTCTAATTACAATACTAAACAAAATTGTAAATATAATTACTTGAATTTAAAAATTAAGTTTATTTAAACTATAAAAAGATCCTGAACCTATTCATTCATTTATCCCACCTCACCCCTTGCTTTTGGCAACCACCAATCTGTTCTTTGTATCTATGAACTACAAGTAAACTCATACATATACTATAAGTATATGTATATATGTATATATATATATATTTGTATATCCCTTATTTTTATATATATATAATATATATGTAAAATATATATAATTTAGATTCCACATATAAGTGAGATCAAATGTATGTCTTTCTCTGTCTGACTTACTTCATTTGGCATATGCCCTTGAGGTCCATTCATGTTGTCACACATGGCAAGAGTTCATTCTTTTTTATGGCTAAATAATATTCCACTGTATATACATACCACAATTTCTTTATCCATTCCTTCACTGATGGCCACTTAGGTTGTTTCCCAATATTGGCTATTGTAAAAAATGCTGCAATGAACATAGGAACCCGTATGTCTTTTCAAATTAGTGTTTTTGTACCTTTGGATAAATACCCAGTAGTAGAATTGCTGAATGATGTAGTAGTTCTACTTTTAATTTTTTGAGGAACCTCCATACTGTTTTTCATAGAGGCTGCACCAGCTTACACTTCCACCAGCAGAGCACCATGATTCCCTTTTCTCCACATCTTTACCAACACTTATTTTTTCTAGTCTTTTTTATAATAGCCATTATAACAGGTATGAGGTGATTACTAATTGTGATTTTATTTTGCATTTGCATTTAATTAATGATATAGAGCATCTTTTCATGTACATGTTGGCTATCTGTATGTATTCTTTGGAAAATATCAGACCTTCTCCTCATATTTTATTCAGATTGTTTTATTTTTGGTTTTCTTTGTTGTTGTTTTGCTAATGAGGTATATGAGTGTTTTATGTATTTTGCACATTAGCCAATGTGCAATCAGATATAAAATTTGTAAATATTTCTCCCATTCAGTAGGTTGCCTTTTCATTCTGCCAATGGTTTTCTTTACTGTGCAGAAGCTTTTTAGTTTGATATAATCCCATGAGTTTGTTTTTGCTTTTGTTGTTTTGCTTTTGGTGTCATATTCCCAAAAAAGTGTTTGCCAAGACCTATGCCAAAGAGCTTATCACATGTTGTGTTCTTTTAGAACTTTTTTGGTTTCAGGTCTTGTGTTCAAGTCTTAATCCATTTTGAATGGATTTTTGTGTACAGTTTAAGAGAGTGCTTTAGTTTCATTCTTCTGCATTTGGTTGTCTAATTTTCCCAACACCATTTATTGAAGACACCGTCCCTTCCCCACTGTGTATTCTTGGCTCCTTAGTTACACATTAATTAACCATGTATTTATGAGTTTATTTCTGGGCTTTCTCTTTGTTCCATTCCTCTGTGTGTTTGTTTTTGTGCTAATACCACATTGTGTTAATTACTAAAGCTTTGTAATATAGTTTGAAATTAGGGAATGTGATATCTCTAGCTTTGTTCTTTTACTCAAGATTGCTTTGGCTATTTGGGGTCTTTAATAGTTTCATACAAATTTTAGATCTCTCATTCTATTCCTGTAAAAATTCCAGTGAAGATTTGATAGGGTTTGCATTAAATGTGTAGTTTGCTTTAGATAGTATGGACATTTTAATAATACTAATTCTTCCTCTCTGTGAGCATGGAATGTCTTTCCATTTATTGGTATCATCTTCAGTTTCTTTCATTAATGTCTTATAATCTTAAATACTCAGGTCTTTCACCTCCTTGGTTGAATTTTTTCCTAAGTGCTTTATTCTTTCTGATGAAATTTTAGGTGGGATTGTTTTCTTAATTTGTCTTTCATTATTACTGCATAGGAAACAACAGATTTTTATATATTGATTTTTGTACCTTGCAGCTTTACTCAATTTGTTTATTAGGTCTAACAGCTTTCTGATGAAGTCTTTAGGGTTTTCTATATATAATATCAGTCATCTGTAAATAGAGACAGTTTACTTCTTCCTTTCCAATTTGGATGCCTTTGCTATCTTTTGCTTAATTGCTTTGGCCAAGATTTCCAACACTATGTCGAATAAAAATGGCAAGAGTTGGCATCCTTGTCTTGTTCTTGACTTTAGAGAAAAAAATTTTAGCTTTTCATCATGGAGTCTGATTTTAGCTGTGGGCTTGTCATAGATGGCCTTTATTACATTGAGATATTTTCCTTCTGTATCTGCTTTGTTGAGAGTTTTTATTGTGGATGCTGAATTTTGTCAAGTACCTTTGCTGCATCTATTAAGATATTCATACAATTCTTATCCTTCATTTTACTAATGTGGTGTATCACATTAACTGATTTGAGGATGTTGAACAACACTTGCATCCCTGGAATAAATCTCACTTGATCATTGTGTATGAAGGTGAATTTAACAGAGGAAAAATCATCCAGAGATGTTGTATAACTTCAGGTAATGAAAGCTACAATTTTTAAATGATACTCCAAATTTTAAAAATGTGAGAAACCATAAGATTTTGATGTAATTAATTTTTATTATAAATATCAGACTTAACATTTATAGAATATGTAGTCTGAAAGATGAGTAAGTTGGGAATATCTTTACTTTCCTCCATCTTGGTTCTTCATTAATTATTTTATATTGATATTTACACATTTTTAATAGGTATAACATTTGTTTTCTGCTATGTAGCCACTGTTTACCATGTTGGTATGTCTTAATTCCATGCTGAACATGGATTTAATTCTCATTGGTATTTAACCACAACATATCTATTTTTCAGTTCCTCATTTTAAGTTATCATTTATTTGGCAGGATAGATCATCAATCTCTCCTCCCTCATAAAGACTCATGGGGAATGTTCTCTGAGTCCTTAAGGCTTATGAATTTCTGTCATTAACCTTGTACTTGCAGTAAACCTGGATGGATATAAACTTTCCTTAGAACTTTTCATATATCACTCTATTGCCTTTTATCATCTAATGTTACTGTGGAAAAATCTAAACTAAGTCTTGTATTTCCCCTTTTTACATAAACTAGTTTTTGGCCTATATTTCCATAGAACTCATTTTGTATATCTTTGAAGTTTGGTTGCTTTACCAGAATCTCTCTCTTTTTAAAAAAAGTTTAATTTCAGTATAGTTAACAAAGAGTTTTATATAAGTTCTAGGTATATAATATGTATCAGAATGTCTCTTGCTGTATTTTCTTTTATATCACTTGTTCCTGAGTTATGGTATGTCCTTTTGTGACAGATTTATATCTTTATTTCAAGAAATATTCTTGCCCAGAGTGGCTTGTCCTCTTGGAGCTTCTTTTGAAAGACTTTTTGGAACTGGGTAGTGGGAAGAAGCCAGAGGGTCTTGGGAGGCTGTCAGTGGAGGCTTGAAAGGAGGAAAGGAAACTGCTATTGGAAACTTCATATAAGGGAGCCCACATTATATATTAGCAGGACAATTGGCCAGGCTATTGCTTATAGTAAATTGAAAAATAGAAAATGTATCTAATTAACCTATTTATCTTGCAAAGAATATGTCCAGGTAGAATAGCAAGAGTGTTAACGGGCTCTTTTATCTACATGTGATAAAGTACAGTTAAGAGAGAGAAACTAAACAAGGAATTACTTCATTTTTAAACAGAATTAGAGGGAGTATTTCCAAACCAGAACTTGACAGATTAGAAATTAAAACTATTTCTTATTCTAATATTCTTAGGAAAAATTTCTCAAAATAAGAAATGGCCTCATGGGGAGCGCCTGGTTGGCTCAGTGGTTAAGCGTCAGCCTTCAGCTCAGGTCATGATTCTAGGGTCCTGGGCTCCCTGCTCAGCAGGAAACCTGCTTCTCCCTCTCCCACTCCCCCTACTTGTGTTCCCTCTCTCACTGTGTCTCTCTCTGTCAAATGAATAAATAAAATCTTAAAAAAAAAAAGAAATGGCCTCATGGCAAGTATAAAATATATGATACTGTCTATGAAACATGGCTTTGTGGTCAAGAACCTATAAAGCCTTTGCTAAGACATTAGAAAAACAAAAGGTGGTGCCTCATAGTTCCTTCCTCATCTAGAAGAAAGAAAAAGAAAAAAGACTTCTGGTAATTTTAAGAGCATAACTTATAGACCCTCTCAGCTAGATAGCACTGTTACTCATAGTTCTAAAGTAGAGAGAAATTTTGTGGGTGTTTCTCTCATCTAATAGAGTGAACTGTAATTTGATGAATAGGAATTCCATTGAATTTTTATAGGAATTGTATCAGACTACAAGATAATAGAAATAGAATACAAAGAGGCCTCTTGGGCCCTAACTTAATGATAAACAGAAAGCAGGTTGAGAAATCTACTGAGCTGTAACCATGGATTTTTTTTTTTTTTTTTTTTTTTTGGTGGTAGAAGTGGGTCTTGATGGATGAAGTTGTGATCTGTGCCCAATTGGATTTCAGTATTGCCATGGACTGTTATGTGTTTCTTATTAGCCCCGCTCCCTTTTTGAATTAGTGTCTTTATTGTAGTGCTTCTGACCCTGCCTCACCATCATATATTGGACATTTTGGGCAGAGAGTTAGAAGTTTGTTTCTTCAGTTCACATGTCTTTAGATCAAGAGCTGCACTTAAGGGACCTCATTCACATCTGGAACTGGTTTGAATGACAGTTCATTCATTTGAATGACAGTCCTACACCTCAAGTCTAAATCTGATGCTACAATGGATGAGACCCTGGTGATTCTTAGGGTTGAGGAGGAGTTCAGTTAGGGGAATGTAGTGGATCATTAAGGTTCAGGGTGTTCACTTTAGTGTCTAAGGAGCCATACCTTCCAGTATGTGTGCCCTAGTGCCATTTCTGCTCTATGAGTTTGGGCTGTCTATGTTACCCACTTTAACTGTGAAATATGCTGGAAGCAATTCTGTGTCAGTTCTGGGCTGCTTCCACTTCTGTACTATTAGAAGTGACCAATCACACAAGGAATCCAACAGCCTTAAGATGGCTGTGCTGTCAGCAAGCTCAAACTAGCCAGCTAGAAAGACCATGCAGAAGAGAACCGAGGGACTCAGTCCACAGCCCCAGCTGAGCTCTCAGCTTACACAGCACCCAGCAGCCAATCACTGAGTGATTTGTTTTGTCAGTGGATTTCCCAGTTTTAACTGAGCTACCTCTCCTAATGTTAATGTAGGTTATAGATAATGTAGGTTATAGTCCTGTCCAAATTGCAGATTTGTGAGAAAATAAGTTTTGGGGTTCTTGGGTGACTCAGGTCATGATTGTAGGGTCTTGGGGTTGAGCACTGCATTAGGGCTCGCTGCTTAGCGGGGAGCCTGCTTCTCCCTCTTCTGCTGCTGCTCCCCCTGCTTGTGCTCTCTCACTCTTTCTGTCAAAGGAAGGAAGGAAGGAAAGAAAGAAGGAAGGAAGGAAAAGAAAGAAAGAAGGAAGGAAGGAAAGAAGGAAGAAGAGAAAAAGAGAGAGAGAGAGAGAGAGAGAAAGGGAGAAAGAAAATAGCCACTAAAATTTTTAAGCCACTAGAATTTTCAGGTACTTTTTAATGCAACTATAGACAATTGAAATGTCTTAACTTTTTCTTTCAAGTTATTTTTATTACAGACATTGTGTGGCTGAAAACTTCTTTGAGGGGACAATTGTTCTTAATATATATGTTCTAGTCTGTGTTTTTTATGATACTTCCTTCATCTGCTGTACACCTTCCCTGCCAATTACTTACACATTTATTCCACTTTGGGTCCTTTCCAATTATTAGCAGTCATCAAGTAATTCAACTAAGTAATTTATTAACTTAGTAATTCAACTAACACAAAGGATTTGTTTATAAATAACAATGTGTGGTGATGATAAATTGTAACCACTTTATTGACGGTTCACCTCTTTTTCCTTTGTCCAGTGATGATGTCTCCCTTGGGTTTCACTGTTTTCAGTATTACTGCGGCTCAGAGGAAACCCTTGAAAGTTACAAAATCCTCTGTTTATAATTCAGGGCTAATCCTGTCCTTTCTGTTTGCCTCACCTCATTTCCTGCAGTCTCTTTTAGCAATAAGTAGAGAGACAATAGAATTTATTATTCAAATTATCATTCACTCCATAGTGAAAGGAGGTGTCATTTGTAATTGCACTACTATAGTAGGTACAAACTGGCACACTAGGTCATCAGATCACTTTGTTTGTAAGCCTGGGTTGTGAACAATAAAAATGGCATATACTTTTGTGAGCTTTACCTACTAAGCTTTCCTGTTCTAGAAAAGAATGGGATTGTGTAGGGACAGTCCCCATTTCTCCTTTGGCCTGCCTGTGTCCCTAGATCTCATTGTTCTTATTGAGAAATTCTTATATTGACCTTTCAGACCTGGGTCATTAGCATGTTGTGGGAATTTTATATCCTAATTTAATTACTGTGGAAGTTATATGTAGCCCTCAGTTACTTTTCACATTTTGGGCCAGGTTTCAAAGCATATGGCAGAATTTGTGATTTATGATTCATAGCCTGTGGCTTGTAATTTTGTACGTTTACCTCTATCATTACTATGGGAATATACTTAACTTCCATTTTCATTTTTTAAATTTGTCTTTGATGGATTTAGGAGGAGGAATATGGAATTAAGATGTCTTTACTCTGTTATGTTTACATGAAAACCAGTATGTTGACATGGAGATATGACTTTGGTATGGAGTCAAACATAAGAAAGCAGGTTTCAGTACATTAGGTGTTATATGTATCTCTTCATGCTAAAAAACATACTTTATAACGTATTTCTAAGGGTGTTTATCCCCGTGGTAATTGAAGTTATTTTATGGAGTGAAGAGGGTGTATATAAGGTATATAATTTGAAAACTTTACAATAGGCATGAATTACTTTAATAAATCTGCAAAGATATCAAGGAAGATAATTCCACTGTGGAGAAAAATAAAAAAGACTCAAGTCTCTGTGGCTCTTATTGCATTATGGAGTTGGGGATCCATGCCACTAATAAGCATCCAGAGGTTAAGCATGAAATGCCTTTTTATTTTGACCCTATAGCCTTTCATCAAAATTTTCCCATTGCAGACCTTACAGAGAATTATCTTCCTTAGTTCAAGAAAACATAAGAGTTGTCTGTCAAGAAGCACTTTGATCCCAAAGGTTAGAAGCTAGTAGGGTAGGACTGAATTAACCACAGTAACAAGAAAAAGCCATCCCTGTTAGTATGGGATGGTTGATGCCTGTGGCCTGGGTTTCTGGGTCGGCAGTTGTTCCATTCCGTGGCTTATTTATTTCCCTAGCTTGCATTGCCATCCTGCTTGCTGTCATCTGCCTACTTCAGTGTCCTGGGATACAGCATTAATATTTTTGTAATGGTGGTTTATCCCTTAGCATATCCAAGAATGGAGGAACAAACAAGAAATAACAGTGATAAGCCTGTGTCGCCAGACCTTCCTTGGAGAACTTTATTGTGCGCACCAAGAAATGGATTTGTGAAACTTAGTTCGGTGGAGTGGAAAGTAAAACACAGAAAAGAAATAGAGGGGTGCACACAGCTGTCACAGTCATGTCAGAAATGCACACGAGAAAGGTAAGCACCAGCATCTCACAAAGACCTTCCAGGGAAGAGCAGGTCTGCTCGAGTGTGTCAAGCACCTGATACGGAATGAAGCTTGACAAGCCATTTTGATGCTGAGCGGATAAACTCCTTGAAAATAAACACACTTTTCAAAAGAGGCAAAAAACCCAAATCAATACAAAGAAGAAAGCTAAGAGAATGCGTGAAAACAAGTTAATGAGGAGTAATGGCTTGCCCCTGCTCCCACTTCTGTTCATCACCCCAGCAAGTGCAGATGTTTGGTGTTGACAGGCTAGGTGTGACAAGTTGTGCAGTGGGAACATATGGCCCGAAGAGTCAGGCAGACCCTGAGGTTAGACCCAGTTCACCCACTTGCCACTTGGATTTAGCATCTTGGGCAAGCGACTTTTTTCTTCTCAGGAGATTCTTGGCTGGTTCTTGTTGCATTGAATCTGGGTTTGAGTTTCTTTTCCTATAATTTAGGGGTAGTAGTAGTCTCTCTATAATCTTGTTTTAAAGATTAAATGAGAGAGCAGCTATAATGTGCGAATGTACAGAAAGTTCTCAATAAATGCTTGTTGCTAGTCCCCTGGGACCTGTCCTCTGTCCCCAAGCTCTTGGGGGTGCAATGTTCCTATGCCTTGCCCTGACTTCCCTCCTCTTCCTAGTTTTTCCTCTTCCTCTTTCTCCTTTTCCTGTTCTGTAAGGATGGGGAAGTCCTGAGCTGGCAGATAAATTGGGCTTCAGCTCAGACGAAGCAGAGAGAACGCTTGATGTATTTGTCCTGCTGCTGAGGAAACAAGCTGCGTTTGTGCTCTTGGTTTCCATTACTGAGCTGGCCATATTTTACCTTCCTTTAAGTGGCAGCCGGATCCCTCCGGGTCAGGTCAACACAGACTGAATGCAGGAGAGAGAAGCAGGTACTAAAACCGGTCAGAGGTATTTATTTCTCCTGCAACTGTGCTATCTAAAAGCGGCACTAACATCTTCAGACCTGAAGTTGGGAGTTGCACTTCTCCTTTTGCGACGTCCTTTGAATCTCTGGCCTATTTCCGCTTGGGTGAGCCTATGGGATCCTGCCAGACGTGTTCCCTTGTACGGCTTTCATCATGGCATGTACTTTCTCAAAGCCATCTCCAACTCCCCAAAGCCAGGGAAATAAATCCCAAAGTCCTTACGTAGGCACCCAGCTCAAATGCTAGCCCCACCAGAAGCTTTGTTTGGAGGTAGATGGAGGTAATCTTACCCTTCCCCAAACTCCTCTGGCTTTCTCTGAGCAGAACACCAATGTCTGAGGCATAGAATTCTCCCTTCTGCAGTACAGGTTTTTAGAATCTTCATCTTTTTCCCCAGTAGAACACAGGGCCTTTGGAAGTAAAATTTATGCCCAATCTCTATTTTCTCCACAGTGTGTAACACATATTAGGCAAGTAGATGAAAGAATTTGAAAGCAGTAGTTGAGCTGTTGTATGTATATTTAATTGCTGGTGATTTACTTTTTGATATCCCCAGGGACTGCAAATCCCTGCCATGCATGCCCTCATGACGTTTCTGGTGCATGTGGCTTTGTTCTTTTCCTGTACCAAGCCTAATGTGCAAGTCGCTGTCTGGAGAAGTAGGTTGGGAAGGCTTTTAAGGTTGCCTTGTGCCAGTAAGATAGAGTGCTATGATTGATTATTAATGTCTCCCATTACCACTGTATCAGAATTGATTGAAAGATGGAAGCTTTATGTTGTATCACATCTAATGTTTCCATATTGGTAGAAAGTTGTAATAAATGATATCTGGATGTACTCGTAATGAAAACTGACTGTCCTAAAATTGCAATCACATCAATATATGGAGAAGTTGTGGAAATAACACAGATTGTAGTCACCAGTCCTAACTTTCACTTTGGCTCTTTCACTTGGGAGCCAGCAGCAAATTGCTTAATCCGTTTCTCCACATGTACAATAAGTTACTAACACTCGTTTTGCCTATCTCACAGCCAAACAAGAGAGTAATTTTCCTGGTCTGAGGACAAAATGAAACGTATAGGAATATGCACGTTATGATTAGAACTCATAAATAACTTTTATCATTCTTACTTTGAAAGCCTTACATATTGTTTAAATTAAAAACAAAAAATATAGAAGAAGAAAAAAAGGAAATCCACTAATTCTTGTTGAACAGAGATAATCACTAGTGAGAGCTTAGTGTATATCCTTCCAGATCCTTTTCAATGAGATTTGTAGTCTTTGTAACCCTTTGAGACTTGTTTTCTTTTCCTTTACCAATATAAAGAGAATATTTTTAGATCTTATTAACTATTCTTCTAAAACATTGCTTGAATGTCAAGTCGTATTTTATTGAATATTAATAGTGTGCTGCTTACAGTGAAGTACAAATGCAATACTGATTTGATTATTTATATGATGAGCACCAAGCAAGAGGGACCCTAGAAATTTGTTTGACCAGTTAAAAATTGTTGCCTTGTAGAGTGCTTGGAATAGTGGGTGTTCAGGTAGCACTGGGGGCTATTATACAAGAATCTTATGGCAATGGTAATTGTCAGGTGTGCTAATTTTAATGAAGGCCAGTATATTGGATTTGTTGGGTCTCAAAGAAAAATAAAGAAAAAAAGAAAATGAATGTTCCGTAAGTAATGTTTATGTGGTTGCTGGGTGTTAGTTTTGCAAATGTTTCCACAGTGAAGAAGGGATGGATTTTTGAAAAGTTGTAATCAACAAGAAACAGGGAAGAGAAGGTTTTGAATTTAGCTTGTGGTAGGGCTCATTCTTCCCCTTTGGTTAAAAACAAAAGGAAATTAGCAGAAACTGAGCAAATTTATAAAAGTACACCAAGCACTGTGCTTATTTCTGCTGACTTAAAAGAAAGAGTCCTTCTTTGAACATAAGAGATTTTTTTGGTCTGGAATACAGGGGCCAGATCCTTGAAAATGAGACAGATTTCCAGTTTAGGAAACTAGAGTATTTCTGTAAAATATACATCACCTTATATGATCAGCTCCACACGACCTATTTTCAAGGCTCTTTAGGAATTCTGGGGACTTGTGTCTGCAGTCAGGGGAAGTAAAAACACACACACAAAAACCTGTCTTATGTCCCATTTCTGCCATTAACTAGTCGCATGGTCTTGAACAAATACCCAACCTACTTCAGCTCCAGTTACTTGTATCACAGGATAATTCTTAGAGTTAAATGAAATCATATCTTTAAGTTCTTGGCACAGTGTCAGTATTCAGTAAGCGCTGGTCACATCCCTCTACAGAAGGCTCTAAACAGGTCACGGAGGTAGACAAGTTGACTCACTCTCTCTCCTTGGGAACTAATGGCTGAGCCTCCAGAGATTTTTTATTTTCTCAGCTAACTGAATGAGTTACATTGTAAGTAAAAGCACTGATAAGCACAGTCCATAAGAAGGTTCTAAGAATGGGGCACCTGGGTGGCTCAGTGGGTTAAAGCCTCCGCTTTCGGCTCAGGTCATGATCCCAGGGTCCTGGGATCGAGCCCCACATCGGGCTCTCTGCTCAGCTGGGAGCCTGCTTCCTCCTCTCTCTCTGCCTGCCTCTCTGCCTACTTGTGATCTCTGTCTGTCAAATAAATAAATTAAAAAAAAAAAAGGTTCTAAGAAATTCAGTATCTGGTTAAAGCAAGAGTGAAAGGAAAAAAAGTCATAGACATTTTAAGAATTTAATATTTTCTCTTATTGTCAGTTCAATTATCAATTCTAATTATATCCCTATGGTCTAGAGGCTTCCAGAAGTTCATTTCCAGCCAGACCTATGCTCATCTCCTTCTGTGGCATCTCATCTCAGGCCTAGCATGAAACTATTTGAGGTCAAAGCCTTCTGGTTAGGGATTGCTATTAAAAAAATTAAAAAAAAATTAAAAAAAAAAAAAAGAAGCTCCCTTTAGGTAATCAGCCCAAATACTCCCCAGTAGTTTAAAAAAAAAAAAAGAATTATTCCTAAAAAGGATAACTTTTTCAATTAAACATCACAATATCTCAGTCCAAATGAAATTTTAAAAAGTGACAAAGTGACATTCAAATATGTGTAATTTTCTCTCCAATGTGACTTCTTTTTTTCTTCTTTTATTTTTTTAAGGTTTTTTTATTTATTTACTTGACAGAGATCCCAAGTAGGCAGAGAGGCAGGCAGAGAGAGAGGAAGAAGCAGGGTCCCTGCTGAGCAGAGAGCCCAATGTGGGGCTCGATCCCAGGACCCTGAGATCTTGATCTGAGCTGAAGGCAGAGGCTTAACCCACTGAGCCACCCAGGCGCCCCTCTCCAATGTGACTTCTAACACTATATTTTGTTAAAATCTATGCACTGAAGAAAAACTAAGTAAATGCAACTGGTTTCATATTTATATTATACTCTCCTCTAAGGCCTAAGAAATAACTCTAAGTATTAACGCTCTTAAATGTTAAACCTCTTTAATGAATCATTATCGGCTGTTTAAATTTTAAGTGAAATTCAGAGTACTAAAGATGGATCCAACATTTAAAATCCAGTTGGCTGCTGCCTCAGTGGTGCAGTCGGTTAAACGTCTGATTCTTGGTTTCTGCTCAGGTCGTGATCTCAGGGTCGTGAGATTGAGCCCTGCATTGGGCTCTGTGTTCAGCACAGAGTTTGCTTGAGATTCTCTCTTCCTCTCCCTTTGCCCCTCCTGCTCGTTCTCTCAAATAAATAAATTCAAAACCCCATTGCTACATGGAGAAGTTTGATTGGTGTTAAAGGTTTCTGATAGGCCTTTGTCACCATCAAAATATAGGATATTTTGTGGTCTGAAAGAATTGTTTGGCTACTTTAGTGATTATAATATTGATTTGTTCCTCATGTCACCTTTGTTACATCTGTGTTAGCATCCCAGGGAAA
The DNA here is from genome assembly GCF_002288905.1 of Enhydra lutris kenyoni. NCBI lineage: Eukaryota > Metazoa > Chordata > Mammalia > Carnivora > Mustelidae > Enhydra > Enhydra lutris. The sequence continues at coordinate 16,472,191 of NW_019154094.1, forward strand.
ACAATACAGTTTGAATTATTACCTGCATGGTTTTCAGGATAAAAACTAGATAGTTTTGCATTTGTATATTTGTTTATTCCTTTACCAGGCAAAGCTGTTGCCCAATAATTAACTAGACCTTGACTTGAGGAAAGAAGTAAAGCACTTGATTTTTTTCTTGTTTGATATCCATACTATATGGAAGAAATTCATGAGAGGGCAGGGGATAGAAGACATTTAAAAAAAATTGCTATACCACATGGTTAAGAAATTTCTCTGATTATAAAATCATGAAAGAATAATTGGATGGAGATACCACCTGATTCTCCTGGGTATTCTAGTGACATTTCTGAGAGCCAAGAAGGGTCTCTGCATGAATCTGAAAAACATTCTGCAATTTTTTCCCTCTTCTCTCTTCAACTCAATGGGTTCCTGGCCAGGCCCCAGGACCAGGAGCTGGGAGAGAGGCTGGGGCTCAGCTCAGTCAAGACGAAGTGAAATGCCAGACATGCTGAAACTTCTGCCTGAAATCTCCAGGGAAGTTTAAAAAATTTCAGAGCTCTGTACTTCATGAACAATAGTCTAAATTAACCATTCCAGGGTCACTTCTGACCAACTCTTTAGTCCTTTTCTTTTGTGGCATGGTTGAGAAATCCAGTTCCAGCCCATGTAGATTTATTCGGGAAGGTGCATGAGGTTTTGGAGGGGAGGGGTATCATATTTCAATTGCAAAGTTGAAAATCTGCACAGCATGAAAAAAAAAAAGAGAACCACTGGCCACTGAAGGAATGTCTCATCTTCATTAGTCTTAAATATAGATATTTCGATTGGACTTTTGGTGGTAATTGCCCCATTGCACCAATATAAAAAATGTTCAGCTAAGCTGGTACTTAGAACACTTGTCCTAAATGCTTAAGGATAACTAACAAAAAGTGGATGACTTGAAATTTGGAGGAAAGTCAAAAATGCCAGAGAAAAGAGGCAATGATAGTAGAGAAGCTCTTTTTCCTTTTGGTACCATTGTTTTCTTGTTGGTTTTTTTAACTATAATACTGAAATAGCTACTATTCATAAGTCTGTTTAGGTATGTAAGGGTGTCCCAAGCATTATGGCACACCAGCTGCCCTATTTATAGGTGTCCGTTTACAGATAAGGAATTTGGAGTTTAGGAAGGCTCTGTGGTTTGCCCAAAAGAATATATTTTATGGGAGGTCAAAAAGAAAATCCTAACCCATGATTTGTGAGCACCCTTCCTGTAATTCTTGGTTCTCATTGTATATATACCAGGATCGCCTATGGAGGTTTTTTGTTTGTTTGTTTGTTTATTTGGTTTTTAATGCAGATTCTTGGGTCTTAACCCAACAACTCTGGTAGGAAGCTAGAAAACCCTGGTTTTTGCTTGTTAGTTTGTGTATTCAGTTCTCTATAAATTTCTGAAGTATAGTCCTGAAAAGCCATGCCATAGTCCAGGATGACTGAAGCAGAGGGCCAGGGAATTGGCACTTAGAGAAGAGTAGGGCAGTATACACATATGGGGTCACCTCTGTTGCCCTACCATCAACAGGGTGCTGCAGAGCTCCTCTACCTTACTTTTCACAGATTTGTTTTCGAAACATTTTCCCCAGCTCTAGAAAACAGCACAGTTTCTTGCACAAAGTAGGTACTCCAACATGTTTGTTGAAATGACCACATAAATGCTTCATCCTTGCCATGCATGGCACAGAAGATAGTCTGGCCCAGTTAGATAAAAGTAAAATGTAGAGCTTGGGGAATAGACTGGAAAGGTGTGGCATCTGAATGGCAGGACTCTGTAGTAATGGGAGGAGGGGAAGGAGCAACATGTTCTGGGTGCTTTGGATATGTAAGGTACTTTCATGAGTCATTTCATTTTTTCTCGTAATTGTTCTCCAAAATAACTTCATTGCACACACTGAACAGATGAGCAACTGAGCCTCAGTTTGGAATCCTGCTCTCGGTCATTGGTTAGGATCAGAAAAGCTAGAATTCCATCCCTCTATCTGACACAAAGTGTGTGCTCTTCATACTTTCCTCTGCATCTCCTAATTAGAGAGTCTTGCTCTAAAGCTCCTGGTCCAGCAGAAATATAAAGCAGGCTATAAATGTGAGACACATATGTCATTTAAAATTTTCTAGTACCCACATTTTAAAGAAGTATAAAGAAACAGGTAAAACCAATGTTAATAATGTATCTTATTTAACCCAACATAGCCAAAATATTATTTTAACATGCAATCAACAAAAATAACTCAGTAAGATATTTTACATTCTTTCCTTCATACTAGGTTTTCAAAACTTGATGTGTATCCTACATTTACAACACATCTCAGCGAGGACTGAGTACATATCAAGTGCTCAGTAGCCATATGTGGCTCATGGCTGCCATACTGACAGCCCAGGTGTAGACAATCAGTAGTGTTATGAGGGAACTTATTGGGTTGATGTGGGAGAGCTCGGTATTGGGAAACCCAGGAGGAGGTTATACTTTGAGTGCCTTCAAAGTATGCTTGGGTCTGGCAGTTTGGCATACAGGAAGCATATTATTAATTAGTTAATTCAACATAAATTAATGAGTACCTACTATATACCAGGCACTGTTCTAGGCCCTAGGGTAAAAAGATGAACAAGGTCAAGTGCTTTCATTAATGGGATCTACACTCTAGGAGGTGAGATAGGCAACAAGCAGATCGATGCATGATTTAAGTGAAATGAAGAAAAATGCATCCAGCAAGCAGATGGAGTGTGGCAGGGACTATTTTTGATGAGATAGCGAGAAGACTTTCCAAAGACAAAACATTTGACTGGAGCCTGAGGCCAGGCACAGGAAAAACTGGAGGAAAGAGTATTCTAAGCAGAGGGAATCCTGAGGAGACAACATGTTGAACATATTCTGGGAATAGCAGGGCCAATGTTCAGAGGGGAGGGAGAGTGGTAGGAAGTGAGGTCTGATTGTGAGAGTGGGGTCAGCTCAGCTCATGCAAGGCCTCATAGGATATAGCAAGGACTTCCAAATGTGATGGGGAGCTTTCATAGGGTTTTGAGTCAAAGAGTAGTGTTCTCTGATATACACGTACTTTTACAAAGGATGTTCTAGCTATGGTATGGAATGGTATATAGTACGGTATGGTATGGAAGTAAGGGAAGTGAATGAAACGTTGTTATTGTAGGTAAAAGGTAGAGCTGTGAGGAATAAGTCCAACTTCACTGGGATGGAGATGCACAAACACTAGAGATCTCATTCTTAGGGTTCTGGTGTACTAAGTGATATTTTACATACTATATAGGCATATGTTGATAACTGGAGAGTTTTTTTTTTTTTTTCCCCAAATTGCACAACTGAGTAGATTAACAAGACTGGGACTCAGAGAACTAGGTCATAGTCAATTGCCAAACCTGAGGTAGGATGGGTAAACGTTGCTGATATTATAGGGCAATTTGGTCAGAGTCCCCCAGAAATGTCAGAACCTGCCTTAGGCCAGCCAGTTCTCTTCTCTGGGAGGGTTCCAAGCAATACTGAGTTATGAGAAACAGTGGCACATAAAAAATAAGAGGAGCATGTATCATTAGCTGACCTTGTATTTAAAACTCCAGTGTATAATTATTAGGAAAAAAATTGATGCAAGAACATGAAGTAGACACTAAAGTGGATGGATCGTCTTCTTAAACTCATGCCTAATCTTAGAATCTTATCACTGGAAGTGAGAGCATCCCCTCAATAGAATGTAAGCTTCATAAAGACTGGGATCCTGTCTCATTTATAGCCATACCCCCAGAAATAGAACCTGGCATCTAATAAGTGCTCAATATTTGTTGCATCCACCCATAGACTCATTCAGTAACTCCTTCTAACAAATATCTGTGCTGGGCACTGGGATAGAGGATAGAGCAGAGAGGTGACATGGCCATTACATTCTGAATTAACAGTCACCATCAGAAACAGACTTTCTGTACTGCATAATGAGCTCTTGGAAGAGAAAGGACAGCTCACTAGGAGAGGGTGCATGAGGGTTCCCAAATCCAGGACTAGGGAGGGTAGGGAGCCTTCCCAGAGGCAGTGGTGTCAGCAGAGATTCTTTTTGGGCTTTGACTAGGGGGTTTGACATTTGTAAACTATAAAGATACGCTCTGTTGGTGAACTCATAGGCAGTATCAAGGTAGCCTGAATGCAGAACTGTATTTTCAGAACAATAGTGTATAGTTAGTTGGCAAATTTAAATGGTGATAAAGCCTCATTAATATGTATGACCTACAGTTTTCCTAAATTTAGTAGAATGAAAAGCTGGCATTTATGATAATTCTTAAAACCCTACATTCATACCATTCATTTGTATAATCTGGCATATAATACCTGATTATCATAATTTTACCTAAATAATGAATAAACTAAGGGGAAAAATTAAAACCTTTCACATTAGACACAATTGTAATTATTTTATAGTAACATTCACAGTGAAATTCTTAATTAAGTCTGCATGCCTCTTTTACAAAAGTGCATTTTATAGATATAGTTAATTTTTTAATGTCTGCATTAATGAGAGGAAAGAGAAGCATAGATAATTCCCCAAAACCAAAGCTTAAAATCCATCTCCACTGGGCTGTGTGATAAAGTCTACCCTGTGCAATGCCTGATATTTGCTTTCCTAGTGAGTGCTCTTTGTGGGATAATATTAACATGCGGTTGCATTTCCTAAAAAAAAAAAAACAAAAAAAGACTGTTGTACATCAGGGAAGAGAATATGGCGGGATCTGAAGAATGTGGAGGTCTGTTTGGGATTGACATCTTCCCACTGACATTAGGTATGCAGATAGCCAACTTGCTTGTATGTCATAAGTTGAAAGAGAAGAAGATATTCTTCCCTCCCTCTCACGTGCGTTTGTTCATTCGTTCCTTTCTTCCTCCCTTCCTTACTTGCCTAATCTCAATTCATTTATTATATTTCCAGAAATGTTCAGTGTCAACAAAAACACAGAAATCCATTCAAGTTCAGGATAAACCTTAACAATAAATTTGGAGAAGCAGCTTATCAATATGGTTACCTCCATGGGAATTAAACACTCCAGCCCATTTCTAGCCTAAACCCTTCAAGGCACATGGTCATAAACTTGAGAGGGATATGCTGTGCATATGTTGTGCCTATGTTGATGCCCAACACAGTATTTTTTGAAAAATTAAAAAGAATTCAGCAAGCATATTCAGTCATAGGAGGGCATTTTCTGTTATTTTTTGCTGTCATCATAATAAAGATTACAAATGATCTCTCTGCTGTTCAGGATATAGCATCTAGGATCAGGTATCAAGTCAAAGATGGTGGAAATGCATTCAGGGCCCCGCTTTATGAATTTACTTTGCTTATTGCATTTCTTTTCTTGGAAATGTAATTGCTTTGGAATTACTGGGATCAGGGGGAAAAGCAAGTCATCAAGAGAGTAAGCTATAGAGTGGTGAAATGTGATAAAAGTCAATTTAAGTTTGACAGGAATCTTGGGGGTTTTTTGTCATCCATAACTTTTAGGTAACTACTTTAACCTTTGCGAAGCCAGAGGAAGTATTTTTATCCATTTTTGTCATTGTCCAATACACATTAAAAAGGGCAGACCTGATGTATTACCAGAAGCTTGATAATAGTTTGGAATAATAGCTCATCTTCAGAAAAAATCAAATAATCCAATTATTACCCAAATGTAATAGGTTTGATTTTTGGTTGTGAAAAAACTGTAAGAGAAGAAGCAAAAACAATGACGCAATCTGTTAAATACTAAATGGACATCAGACTAAGCCAAACTTCTTATTCTTTTCAACACAAGCAATCTTAAATCCCCATTTAGCTCATATAAAATCCAATGTATTGTTTTCAATGATTGTACAACATACCATGCACAGAAATAAAAATTGCAAATCATTTTCTCTTGGACATATAGTCTAAACTTTTGAGAATAAGAGTATGTACATGTGTGTACACACACACACACACACACACACACACACACACACACAGAGGTGCTCTTAGCTCTTGCTCCTTGGGTACCAGTGTACACACAAGGATACAGACTTAGTTGGGTTCCAAGCTATATTTCTTGGGTTGCAAGTAACCGAAATAGACTTTGGCTAATTTAACCAAGCAGAAATATGTTGGAAGGGATGGCATTACTTATAGAATCAATGTCAGCTAAAGAATCGGGCTTAGAAATAGACATGAACCTAGGCATTCTAGTTGGCAGGAATTATTTTGAAGCATCAGGTTGCTAAGACTCAATGAATGAGCCTGAACCATTTTCAGTTCTTTTTTTCACTGAAATTGAGATTCCTGGAAGGGAGCAAGCATCCAATTGATTCATTTGCTCAAATGCTCACTGATGGAAGGAGAGAGTGGGCACTTCTTATAACTGTCCCAAGAGACTCTATTCCATGGGAGAAGGAAGGGCTTCTGAAGGGATGGATGCTGGGCAACCAAAAACAGTGAGCAAACAGTCCAGGGGAGCGAGGGTAAGTAGGTATTACTCCTTGGAGAGATATTCCTAGCCCTGAGTGATGAGCTGACAGTCTCCTCTTAGACCATGTCCAAACCATAGCACAGATTGATGTCACAAAATTAGCTCCTGGTTTGGAGTCTGAAGACCAGGGTCTCATACTGCTTAGGTTTTGTGACTTTTTGCAACTCTGTCGTCTTTGTGACCCAGTATCCCTGTCTTGCCTATCTCACAGAGTTATTATGGACACTAAGAATCATGTACATTAATGTACATGAAAGCAATTTCTAAAGCTGGAAAAGGGTTTACAAATCATCCTATGAGTTTGAGAATCCTCTGTGAGTGACTCCAAGAGCACAAAGTATTTTTGCTTTGTGTATATTTGCTTTGTGTATATTTTTGTATTCTCATATTTGAGATCCAGCAATACACTAGATACTGAGATCAGTGTCACTTCATGAATGTGTGTCCCTGACAGATTAGATGGCTGAAATACTGTCATGAAATTTAATACCAAACTTAACCCACACCTTATAAAGCAAAGTCTTCAGTTTCCTCTTTTTAAAAATAATCTGTTCCATGCTCTAGTTCCCAGTAGTCCTTAGGCTTCAGGCATCTGTCTGGATTTGGGGTTCTTAAATTATAAATGAAAAACATACACAGAAGGGGTCATCTTTGAGGAATATGTTTTGGAGTTCTTGCATAATTCAAAATTCACCTACCTCAACACTAATATCCACAAAAGATAGGAGGGAGTTTTGTTTATCAGCTGAAATGAGTGTCCCTATGTAGCCCTAGCAAAAACTCAATTTGTAGCTCACTTGCCTCCTTCATCTTTGAGATTAAATTATGTGATTGTCTATAAACTTTTAATTTGGGTGTTTGGAGTTATATTATTACAAATTTTGTACATAAAAAGAAGGCTCAACATATTTTATGTCTTATTTTGACTTCCTTGTAATTCAAATCTGCATGCAATGTGGTGGCTCTGTAATTTGGCATAGTGCTCTCATGTCCTCACCTTCTAAAATGCCCCAACTTTCAGGAGCAGAATTTGGTTTAAATCAGGAACATATCCACTGTCAAATGTATCCTATTTAGCAAATGCATAAGGAGGAGTCCAGCGAATCTATAATACTTTGTGTACATCTCATCTCAATCCACCCATGGAAAATTCCGATTTTCATAAACCTGAACACTTGTGTCTAATGACTGTGTCTTGCTTTCACATGGGCTAACTCTTGTGAGTTGAATGAATAGTAATTACTTGCATGCTTGGCCAGTTTCTTAGTTATGAAATAGATTTCTGTGCTTTTGGTAAAGGGTGAATGACACCAGTCAAAGGGACAGACGTCACCCAGTCAAGAGATAGGTTTACTTGTTAATGTGAAGGAAGGTTTCATAGTAGGGTAAGTAAGCATCACTGAAGGGATGATGGAGAAAACTCTGGAACCACTTATAAGAATATGGGCCACCCACAACAAATCTCTGAATTCCTCATACCTACACTTGCCATTTAACAGGTAAGACAACTGAGTGAGGCCCTAAGAAGTCTGCTCAACAATCCAGAGTCTCATACCTGTGAAGTGTTGAGGGCTGGCCAACTGCAGAGCAGAGTTCTCCCCCACAAACAACCCACTTCTTTTAAGGCAAGACTTTTAAGCTATTTTGTAAAGGAGCTGCTTAGAGCTCTCTTCTCTCTCTCCCTATTATATCTTTAAACGGTACTTTCTGAAAACAATTCCCAGTGCTATAGCTATAATTCATTTTATTCAAGAAATGATTAGATATTTTGCCAAATAAACAAATGAACAAACAAAGAAGTAAACAAACCGGTAGGACTTTGAATGAGGTATAGGAAAATAATGCATTCTAAGAAAAGGTGCTATACAAAAGAAACTAAAATTAAACAAGAAAGGACAGTAGCAGAATTCTTGGATGAACATACAGCTTTCAAGTAGAGTGCTCTCTATTGTGGAATTATGTGAGCATGGCACAGATGTTACGAAATAATTTTCTAGATTCCCTTGTGTGTATCTTTGGTTCTAGTTGGCATGTCTCCTCCAGGTTTGTTGACCTCTCTTCTTTGTGTTCATGTGTAGATTTCAGTGTGGCCTCCCTAACTTTGCACCAGAAACTTTATAAATGAAGCTATTGCTTCCTCTTCTTGATCATTCACGATATTGCATACCTAGGTCTTATCACTTCATAAAATAAAAAAATAATCTCTTATAATGGCCTGGAGCCTCATAGTCTACAAAGTACTTTCTGTCTATCTGATTTCACTCGAAACTCACAGTGGCCCTCTGGCTTGGAAAATGATTATTGTCGCATTTTTATGGATACATAGCTTGAACTACGGGCATGAGAGCCAGAATCCATATCCCATGTTGCTTGATTCTCCACTTTCTGTTCTTTGCTTTGGCCACACTGCTTCTCTGTAGAGGCACTCTTCAGATGCTGTCCGCTTCTCCTTGGGTCTGTGTCAGGGGTCCTGATCTACAATAACATCCTAGCAACTGCTATCACTGGCAGTGCCTCTCTTCCCCTCATGGCATATTTATTTATGTCTCGGTTCTGTTTTCCAAACCAAGCCTAATGTCCACACGGTGAGTCACTTCAATGTAGACCTCAGGCCGGTCAGTGGGATGGGTACTGCCCTACTGCCATGCCTCTGACCCCTTTGAGCTTGTTCACCTGCTGCTCTAGCACAGTAGCTTTGTACCCACATCCTCACCAGAACTGGCTGCCAGCCACACAGGCAGGCATTGCTGTAATTAAGTATTGATTTCGTGTAACATGTGTATATGGTGGAAGTTCATCTCATTTGTGGGCCGCTGTTATCTCTCGGGAGAACAAAATGCGTGATTATCAGTGGCTGTCCTGTGGCTGTGTATGGAGAACTGTAACCTCTAATCCATCTAATTGTAGTGGCATTACGGTATGCCATTCAAGAGTGGACCATTTGTTTTAACGTGGCCTCTGCTGCTGTTGGCTTGTTTTTGTCCCTAGAAATAGCTGCACAGATTCTTCATTGCAACTCCTTCTTAGTTCCAATTTGGCCTTGCCAGATGGAAACTCACAAAGTCCATTTACTATAATGTAATATGGCTGGGACTTCAAATAAATGGAGCACCAGGTATTATTTGTTTTCTGCTTTCTTTGTAACGGTCGCACCTCCTGGCATTCCCAGGAGAGCAAGACAAGAGATTTGGGGTGAAAACAAAGTTCACATCATTAACACTGTCAGGAAGTGCTAGTAGGTTCTTGAGTCCCCCATCACCTTTACGTGGCATTCACAAGCCCCTGGGCTCAGTTGAGATTGCTCTGCTTTGTAGATTGGATGAGGTAGGTATATTGTGGGGAGAACCCCTCATTCCCACTACAGGAAGGGGAGCCTGAAGAACTGAGCCCTGGGTCTCTCTTAATGGTGTGATTCCTCTTTCCATTTGACAGCTGCATCTCTACCAAGCCACTGGCTGTCTTGATTAGGAACTAACTTATACTAGTGGAATGGAAGTTTCTAAATAAAGAAATGGGCTGTTTCTGCAGGTGTCTTTGTTTGTTTGGAGTTTTCCATCATAGGGCGGGAGGTAGGAGGGAATAACCTACGTAGGTGGTGCCTTGCCTTCCCTGCTTGCTCAAAATATTGGCCCGGGTTATCAGGAGATGAACCAATTAAAAAGTCTTGTTTTTAGGGCTGGTATTCTCTCCTTTAACACAGCAGTTTTATCTCTCACCTACTGCTACCTAAAGCTCCTTCCATTAGGTGTTTCTTTCCCGCTGCCATGTGAAGGCATTAAAAATAACACTATAGACAGACGGGTGATAGAGGGAAGGTTTCCAATCCTGTGCACCATTGTGGGTTATATCTTTAAAGCTCACGCTGAGCTCAAGCTCCATTGTAAGAGTCGCTTTATTCCATCCTGTTCGCCTGGGTGAGTTAAGAGTCCTGAGCTAGGGAACGGCAAGTAATCATCGGTCACACTGTGGAGGCGTCAATTGCATCTTAAATATGCCACTCCGGAATCTGGTGAATGAGCCAGAAACAAAAGTGGAAAATAAAATAATCTTCCTTGAATGTCCTCCTCCATTACATTTCATCAGGGTCTCTTTGGGACCATGTCGACAGTAATAGTGCACAAAGTGTGAATGCTTCTTTGGCACTTTCAGGTAGCAGATGGAGTGTGCATGGGGAAGATTTAGGCTCTGGGGTCACATGGCTCTGGGTTCTGATTTCCCAGCTCTTGGATACTGGACAAATAAATTACTCATCCCCTCAGAGCTTCTGTCTTCTCATCTGTATACTGTGAGCCTTATGGGGATCTTGTGGGTCATGAAGCCTGAGTAGGCAGCACTCACAATGTCATCTAGCACAGAGTGGACACTCTCTGAGGTATCCTGCCGCCACACTGCCTAGTCACTGAGTCCCTTACAGCTCTGACAATGCACCCCTTTTCCAAAGTTAAGTTGTGTTTCTTTCCTCTTAGTGACATATAGGTCCATCACAAAAAAGCCATAAAAATACTTTGATCTGTGAAATATTTAGAGTTTCTTAAAACCAAATATAGGGTGAGGCTCTATAAAAGGCCTCGTCTGGGGCGTTGCCGTCAGCAGCAGATTTCGCTGCATAGTACTCTAGGTGCTTAATAATAAGTTTTGTTTTTTTTTTTGTAAACTTTTTTTTTTTTTTTTGGTGGAACTATTTTCTGTGATGCTGAGGTTACAGAAAATATCATTTTTTCTGTCACTGTTAGTGTCCTTCAGACCCCCATTTTTAAATGGATGTGCCTTTGGAAACCTGGGTGGTTATCTACATCAGAAAAACACCATATCCTGGGCTGAATCTGTGACTCGGACAAAGCAATGCAATTTAGACGGGGGAAATGGTATGTATTACATTTTATAAGAGCCGGCTTCCAATAATAACCATCTGACCCTTGTGATCCTATGTTTTCAATTTTACTTTTAAAGAATGCAACAAACAATGCTGTCAAAGCATATTTTTTTCTGTCAAGTGTTCACTGACTTGTGAGTTGCTGGGCAGATTTTCTGTCTTCTGTGTTAGAAGTCACAAACGTCTACCTCCTACTTTCTCTTAGAGGAACTTCTCATGCAATAGTCTCACGGCATATGCTAAAGTCCAGGTTTGTATTTGAAAAGGAAGTCCCTATGTATGAGTGCAGAGAAATAGGGGCATGATTTTAATCTTGGTTCTCTTTTGTTTTGGTTTGGTCTTTTTGACTTGGGTATGAGTTGAATGTCTGCTAATTAAAAGAATAAAAATAGAAACCCATTGCTAACACCAAAATACATTTATCGAGTGGCTATCTTATACATATCCCTTTGCTAGACTTCATTCTGAGACAACTTACATAACATATCCTATTTAAAAGACTGTTTATTAAAGTAGCCGTTTGGGAATCCCTGGTGGGAGGTAGGTGTGATGTTCTGTGTGGTTTCCCCAACTGCCCTGTAGGGCATCAGCCTGAGGTGCCTATGTGGGAAGAGGATTCATTTAAAAATTCATTTCTAGGAAATTCCCTGTATCTTTGTACAAGAACTCCAGATAACTTGAGTGGTATATGACTCCATAAAAATACTGAACTAAGTCCTGGGGTGCCTGGGTGGCTCAGTTGGTAAAGCAACTGCCTTCGGCTCAGGTCATGATACCAGAGTCCCAGGATTGAGTGCCGCATCAGGCTCCCAGCTCCATGGGGAGTCTCCTTCTCCCTCTGACCTTCTCCCCTCTCATGCTCTCTTTCAATCTCTCTCTCTCAAATAAATAAATAAAATCTTTTAAAAATAAATACAATCTTAAAAAAATATTGAACCAAGTCCTGATTTCAATTCCTACCTCCTTTCTTCTCTTCTTTTGAACTAAAAGAGGAGTTTAACATTAGCATAGTTGCTGTGTTAGTTATCTGTTGTTGCATAACAAGTTGTCCCCATATGTAGTGGCTTAAAACAACCAGCATTTATCATCTCCCAGTTTCTGAGGGTTAGGACTTCATGAGTAGCTTGGCTAGGTCATTCTGGCTCAGAGTTTCTCATGAGGTGGTGGTTAGTGCAGTAGGGCTTCCGTAATCGGAAGGCTTGACCAGGACTGGAAGATCCACTTTCAAGATGGCACAGCCACTTGGCGCTTGGCTGGAGGCAAAGGCCTTTCTGTATGAGCCTCTCCACATGGCAGCTGGCTTCCCCTCAGAGCAAGTGATCCAGAGGGAGTGAAAGGGAGGATAAAGAGAGAGAACAAACCGGAAGCCACAGTGGCTTTATAACTATCTCCAAAGTCACACAATTATCACTTTCTCTTTATTTGTTGGAAGTGAGTCACTAAACCCAGCCCATATTCAAAGGAAGGAGAATTAGACTCCACCTCTTGAAGGGAGTAGTCTCAAAGAATTTGGGAAAACACACTGAAACTGTCACAGTTGTACTTGCCTTTCAAAATTTCCAAAGAGTTCCCAAACATTGTTTCTTTAGACGAGTTCTCAAGAGTTTCTACCCTAGCACTAACTAAGGCCCAGGGTCTCTTGATATAAAAGAACTATAGTATATTACCACCCTTTGGTATAAATTTCTGCTTTCAATTGCTATCCTGTTGTATTCTAAGCAGAATCAGTTTCAGCCAGTGGAGAAATGATAAGGGGAGACATTTTGCTGTTCTCAAACAGAGCATTTCCCTCTAGTTTTAAGGCTTCCTTTCATTGTGTTTTCATTATCATGAGGATGGCGCTGAAGAGAAGTGTGAGTGGACTGGCATTTATTTTGTGAGCATTGAGGAAGAAGGGGAACATCTCTCTAAATTTGTGGTTCTCCTTGGTAAGACAAATTTAAACAAATCATATGTTCATAAATAAAGTACAGAAAAGAGCATTAGAATATATTGGAGTAGAAGTTAGGATAGTAATAGGCTGTTTGTTTATAGTAACCTCTTAAGAAACATTAAGTGTTTCTAAGATATTAACTTAGGGGTCTGCTAGTGAGAAAAGGAATGGTCTGGAGGTTTTGGTTTTTTTTTTTAAATCTTTTAAATTAACATAGAGTAAATTATCACTTTCCGTACGTAGATCTATGAATTATACCATATATATAGATTTCTGTAACTACCTCCATGATCAAAATACCAGACAATTCCATTACCCCAAAATCTCCCTCTTGCCACCCTTAATAGATGTATCTCCCCCATCCCCAGCTCATTTCAATGTCTGATTTTTTTCTCTGTCACTATAGTTTTGTCTTCTTGAGGGTGCCATATAAATGGATTTATACAGTGTGTAATACTTTGAAACTAAATGTTTTCATTTATTACAATGCTTTTGAGATTCATTCAAGGTGCTCTGAGTATCAATAGTTCATTCCTTCTATTGCTAAATAGTATTTCATTGTATGGAGGTATCACAGCACAGTTTGTTTATACATTTGCCTGCTGAAGGAGATTTGAGTTGTTTTCAGCTTTTGGCAATTATAAATAGAGCCAATGTACACATTTATGTACAAATGTTTGAATGAACCTACATTCTCATTTCTCTAGGGTAAGTATGTAGGCATGGGATTAGTCGGTCACATGGTAATCGAATATATAATTTTATAAGAAACTGTCAAACTGTTTTCTAGAGTGACTGTGCCATCTTGCATTCCTACCAGCAATGTATTAGAGTTATAGTGCTTTACATGATTACTAATACTTAAAATTATCAGATTTTTATTTTATTCATTCTGTTACATACCTATTAGTATGTAATTATGGTTTAAATTTGCATTTACCTAATGGTTAAAGATATTGAACATCTTTTCATTATGTTTGACTTTGGTATATGCTCTTTGATAAAGTGTATGTTTAAGTATTTTGTTTATTTTTAAATGGGTTATTTTCTTACTGTTGGGTTTTGTGACTTCTTTTTATATTGTGCTTTTGTTGTCATTCCTACAAACTCTTTACGTAAATCCAGCTCAGATATATTTTCTCCTCTGCTTTTAAAAAAATGTTTTATACTTTACATTTAGATTTAAGATCTATTTTACTTAAATTTTACATAATGTGTAAGGTTTAGATTGGGAACTTTATCTATCTCTCTATCTATCCATTTGGCATATGAATGTCCAATTGTTCCAACACCGTTTGTTTTCCATTGAATTGCCTGTGCAGCTTTGTTAAAGTCAACTGGCCATATTTATGTTGGTCTATTTTAGGAAACTCTGTTGAGATTTTTCTGGTTCTTCCTATGCTCAGTAATATTGTATTGTGAACTAATGTTCTGAAACTCCGGGGTCTTATTTAAATCCTATCAAGAAGGTTAAGAAGTTTTGTTTTAGTAGGCATTTAAACTATTTAGGTTCAGAAAACTTGTTCCAACCAGCCTTCTGGAGATTGTGATTTCAATGCCAAGTCCATTTTCAAAGACTTTATATTGCTATTGAAATCACCAAAAAGCAGCCCTAGCAGCCCAGCTGTGACCTAGGTGGTTGACTAAGGTATGTTTTTTAGGGTCAGATCTATGCATGAGCTGCTTGGGGTAAGTCCAGAATTCATAAATAACTTCATGAGTTCATTTTGCCAACCTCCTTTTCTCTATGGCCTCCTAATATTTTTAGTTCCCCATGGCTCTTCTTTTCCATCTTCCACTCAGAAAACTGGGGCTTTACTTACCTCACTCTGCTGCTTATTTCCTGTGCATGCATCCTTGTCCAGGGCCATGTGGCAGAAAGAGAGAGGGAAAAGTTACAGACAGACAGACACACCCCAGTAACCGAGGTTTGTCCCGTAGGGTTGTGGAGACCACAGCTCTTTTGGTTAGACAAGAAACATCCCCTTCCTAAGACTTGTAGGTGCCTGGATATCACCATAGCCTGTATGATGGATGGGAGGAAAGACAGTGAAAGGGAAAAAAAAAAGAAGAAGAAAACTAGAGATTCCACCCCTCTTCTCTATCCTTTAGGGATCTTGTTCCCTCATGCCTGAGCTAAAGAGCTTCTCCTGGAGCTTGTCTGTGCCTTGTACCCATTTCTGAATTTCAGGTTTCCTTCAGTTTGGGCGGGGGATACTGGAGAAAAATGATAAATTCATTCCTATTCTCTAAGAATGGGTGAGAGAAAAAGGCCCTCCAATTTTAAGGAGAGGGGAAAAAACAGACTTCTATCTCATGTCATAGCTCTGGGATCTATTTATTATTATGGCTCTTTGGAAAAAATGATTTGCTGCAACCAATTAATTGATCAAGAGTTTTAAAATGATTACATTTAAATATTTTATAATATATATTTTCTGGAAGAGTTCTGTTAAAACAAACTTTCTCTCATCTGTGGTTAATCAGTGGTACAGATCACATAGAAATGGCAAGATAAATATTTGAATCTTTCCCTTTATTTGCCAGTTTTCAAAATAATGAATTAGCTCACCAGTTTAGAGTTTATTAGAGTTTCTCTTTCTTTTAAAAAATCATTAGATCTCATGGATTTAAACACATTTGATCTGTTTAGATACACTGCAATTATTAACCTCATTGATGCTCAAATTCAATATAGAACTTTTTACTATCATTTGATCACCTTCAGTAAGTCATGACATAGGCCAAGTCACTTGTCCAGATCATGGTGGGAACAGGTGAGAGTTTATAAGTAAGACTCCCAGATGACTAACATTTTCCCAAAGGACATACTCCAATGACTGGCCAGAACATGTTTAGGAATGAAGGACAATGTTATCCACCCATTTATTTTATAATTATTCACTCATTGAATAATTATTCAATCAAAACAATCACTGAACCACAAACATATATTAAATACCTACTGTATGCCAGCTGCTATGTTAGGCACAGGGATCTCAATAAGCAAATATGAATAGACACGTTTGCTGCCCTCAAAGAGATCATATCTAGTCAGAGAAATAGAGACTTTAAATAAATAATTGCATAAATACGTGTTAAATTGTAATATGATAGGGACTAAGAAAAATTATTCTGAGGAGGGGTGTGGGAATGATCAGGAGAGTTAGCCCTTTCTGGTAGGCAAGGAAGGCTTCCCTTAGAGAAGATGACTTACCCGACATCTGAAGGAGGGGAAGAGGCTGACCAAGCAAAAAAGGGATGGGGTGACATTAAATTCAATCCAGAGTACTTATGTATTATAATCTCCCCCTTCTGTCCCTGTTTGTTTTTCTCCTTATAAATTATAATCCAGTTCCATGCCATCTGTAATCCTCCTAAGCTTAGACAAAAAAAAAAAAAAAAAAAAAAAATCTTCTGAAGGTTTCCACTGGTATTAAAAAAAAAAAAAAATCTTTTTTTCCCCTTTAACTCCCCATTTCCCTTCCCCCCAAAATAACATTAACCTCTTCTGGTCACCAGGTCAAACATATGAAATAGGCTGTTTGGACAAATAAACAGATTTTCTATTCACCCCCTATGGAAGAAAAACCCATCCAGAGAGTCTTATAAAGCCTCCTATCCTTTCCGTGATTTTTCTTTGGGATGCTGTTGGATTTTTTTGTCTTTAAGGAAAAGTTTGGGAGCACTTAATTATCTGTAGAACAAGTTGGATCATGTCTCCAACTTTAGTTTGGATTCTAGCTGAGCCTGCTAAGCAATACGCCTCCTGGGGCTCGCTTCATCGGCTTGTGTTTGCCTTGGTTACTCCTGGTAACCAGGCCATGAGGTAAAGGAAAAGAAACCTTGGCTGGTGGCTAAATAGAGAAATACCTAGTTCCCTGGCCATTTATCCTGGGGACCATCCCCTTAGAGGTGGATCTGGTCTTTTTAGAAGAGAGGCTTGGCAGAGAGAGAGCAGGAGAGAGAAGGAGAATGTGCAAGCACAGTGGCCTTCTGCCTTAAATTAGGTGGTTTGGTTCTGACAAGCGCTCCAGGCACCCCTCTGTTGCTCCCAACAATGAGATGTATTCTGAGAGTTCTGTGAAGCCAGCATTGCAGTGTTTTCATTTTGTTCCTTCTTTAGGCTCGTCTTTTGGTAGCCAGGATTCCCACTTTGGGCAGATAAGAATGTACGCTTACTCCAAGTGGCAAGTGGGCCTTCTGTGGATGCTCATGGCTTACCGCAGAGGATGAGTCCTAATAGGAGCAGAGCCCTCCCTCTGGCTCAAGGATGGTCCTCTTCTGATTAGGCACTGTTCGTCCCACAGTAGCAACCACCAGAAAAGCCAAGCCCAAGGCTATTTATGTCACAGTTGATGACCTGCAAATGTCCACAGAGTCTTGGCCAGAAAGATCTGGCCAGAGGTACAATTTCAAGGAAGAAACATTTCATTGGTGGTTCTTTTTCTAAACTCAAGCCAGCTGAAACTGAAAAGGATTTTATTGCTCTTACAACTGGATATTCCCTGGGTAGATACGGCTTTAGGCGTAACATGATTCAAGTGATGTCAGGAGCCCTTGATGTCTTTCCTAAGTTATAAAAGAAAATCGGGGTGCTGTTACTAAAGGAAAAAATGGTGTTGGGTTGCCACAAAATAATAAATGTCTATGTCAATTAGTTTAATATAGTGTGCCTGGAAAGAATTATTTTTCTTCTGTCTCCTCCTCTGGAACCTGGTACTTCTCATGGAGAAAGCATTGGAGGGGAATGTTTGTAATGCAGCTCCAGGAAAAGATGGAGATAATGAGGTATACAAACTAGTCTACCAGCAAGGTGCCCTTTGCAAGGCAAGATGTCAAATTTTTTCTTTAAAAAATCTACCCACAGACCTGTAACCCTGAAACAAATAATACATTATATGTTAATAAAAAAATCAATAAAATAAAATAAAAGCAAAATAAAATAAAAGCAAAATAAAATAATACACTCAGAACCCAGCCAGTATAGTGGTGCCTTCTCTACCCACTATTCCTACATTCCTCCTCATCACTGGAAGCTCCCTGCTTCCTGGGAGTAGAACTGGTAGGAAAGATAAAGACTGCCGACTCACAAAGAGGAGGTAGTGTCATAGTGGAGTAGGAGAAGTAGATGAAAGGAAAGAGGGAGGTTGTGAAGTGGGAAGTGAATGTGAAGGAGAGGGTCTGCAGCTAATATTCTGGTTTTGTGGGGAGGCTCTCTGAATCTGTAGTAAAGCTGAGCCACCTACAAAATGCATGAGGGTCACGTTATAGAGGCAGGATGCTGCTACTAAAAACTTAACATCCTTTGGACTCAGTAGAGGTTGAAGTAAAGAATTTATGAAACAGTCTTAGGGATTCCTGGGTGTGTATGTGTTTGTATGTGTACTTACCTGGTTTATGGAGGGAAGTAGCAACATCCAGTGCCTGGATCTCCCCTCATAGAAGTTGGGAGGTGAACAGTGTCAACAGGATGGACCAACCAACTGATCAGTTTCTCTTTTCTTTGTAAGTGATTTATTTGTAAGTGATTTTCTTTGTAATAGATCAGAGTTTTATATACAATCCCTCAGTGGCCATCTTGTGAAGGGTTGATGTCTCTATAGAAAGGCAATGTACCTGAGGGCTTACACTCATAGTCATGGGGTCAGACAGAGCTTGGCTTGAGTCCCTTCACCACACACTACTTGTGTGACCTTGTATTACTGGTGTGGCTTCCTGCATGTTATTTCTCCTCACACATCATGAACTCTCAATAATGGAGTGGACAGTGATGATACAGGTTCCTGTTATCTTTACTGAGTTTACTTGTGTGAGATTTTGGAACTTGAGTCTGAGGGTCAGATCGGAAAAACAAAAAGCTTACTGAAATGGAGGCTTAAATATCTGGGATGAGAGCCTTGGCTTTGCTATTGCCTGAGTAGGACCACAAGAGCCACTTCAGGGGCTGTGCTTTGCTCTCTGTATCTGCACGGTGTGTCTGTGTTGGGGGGCTGGTGGTGTAGGAGCAATCAAAGCAAGTGACCCCCCCCACCATCTCACAGGCTTGTGTTAGAGCCTGGGTGGGTTCTTAGTGGGAATAATGGGAGGGATGGGGGGCAGAGGACAGGGTCTGGAGAAGGGAAAGGGGGGAAGGGAGATGTTTCCCATCACCAGGTGTTGAGAGTAACATGCCCTCCCCTTCTTGTTTGGTGGTTCAGGGCAAAAGGTGAGGCAGCACCTGCTGGGCTGCGAGGGACATCTGAGTCTCCATGTGTGGGACATCCTTCCCAGCCTCTATTTTTCTTCAGGAACTGAGACCTGCCAGACCAGTGAGCTTCTCTTCTAAGCTCAACTCAGAACTTTGTGCAAGCAAATATATTTAAATTTATCTGTTTTGATTCAGAGTAGTGAAAAATCACCTTATGTACTATGAGCTGAGAAGGAAGAAGCCTTCATATATTGTTTCTTTTCGATCTGTGGAGTCATGGGATGGCTTCTATAATTCTAGAAATTATGACAAGGCATCCATAAAGATGAGGCAGAATCCCCATGAAGCAGTTACCGTAGCTTAAAGCAACGTTATTTACTACCCATTCATGGAAGTGCGGCTGCATTTAAGGACTTTATTTAATTCCTTCATCACATTAGCAAATGAGCATTCTGCAGGCCCAGCATGGGGAGGCCTGGAACCTCCTCGCTCTCCCTGAGACTGAGGCTCAGGTACGTGTGGCTGCTCAGGCTTTGTCCACAGTTCCTCTGTGCACTTATAAAGAGTGATGGAGTCTGTTGAATCTACATTAAAGCTCCTTCAACTTCAAACCAGATTCTTACAGAAATGTTCTGGTTTAATTTAATTCCATTCCTTTCGCATTAATTTATCTTAAAGAACATTTGCTGAGCAACTAGTTGGAGCCATGTCTAAAAATCAGCTGACCCAGATTCTCCTGCAAAGCCAAGTGGGTATTAGCCTTTGCTACTCAAACTTCTGTAAACTGTGGGATGAAGGTAGGACTGGAATTCACAAACAGTTTAGTTCTTTCACTGACTAGATTTGGCCAGTTCTTTTTCATTTTTTTCATTCTCCTCTCCTCCCTGTACCTGCTAACTCACACGCTCATTTATTCAGCAAATACTAAGGACGTAATTGTATGCCCAGCAGAGAGGCAGTGTGGGGAGGAGAGCTAATTGTTCTCATTTGTTTGCATAGCTTATTGGAAGTATCAAGAAAGCCAGCTCTAGAGCCAGATGGTGGATTTGTGAACAAAGGCAAGCTGACAACTTTCCTAAGCTCTAGTTCCGTATCTTCATGTGGAAGTAACAGTAATATGTACCTCACACGGTTATGAGGACTAAAGAAACAAACGTATATAAGAGATTCAGCGTATTTTCTAGCACACAGTGGGGGCTCAGGAATTACTCTTTGTCATTATCATTGCCTATTTTAGAATAAAAATTCCTTGAGGTCAGTGACATTTGCATTTTGTGGATAATGAACAGCTTCCAACACCTGTTAACAAGTAATCCGTAGCAATAATTAATAAATACATAAATAAATTAATGAATAAAATACTAATAAAGATACTAAAAGTTTTAAGTGTTTCAAATCTTTCCCCCATGCCTCTACCTGTAAGGAAGACTGTGTGTATAATTATATATATATATATATATATATATATATATATATATATAACCACATAACCATATGTGGTTAGTCATTCATATCATTCTTGCGGCGCCTGGGTGGCTCAGTCAGTTAAGTGTCCCACTCTTGATTTCGGCTCAGGTCATGATCTAAGGGCAATGAGTTGGAGTCCCGCATTGGGCTCTGCGCCTGGCATGGAACCTGCTTGAAATTCTCTCTCTCCTTCTCCCTTTGTCCTTCCTTGCCCTGCTCACTCTCTTTCTCTCTCGCTAAGGGGGAAAAATATCATTCTTTGCAGCACCAAGCTAGGCCTGGTGAATGAGGGAAGGAAGAAGAAGGAGGCTAAGAGGGGCTGCATGATAAGGGGCTGTGATGGAGCTAGCCTGGAGAGAGACCGGGGAGGGTCCTGCATACCTGGTTTGGGAAGGAATGTGGAGGAAACCCTGACCTTGGAGAGGGAGAGAACAAAGATTTAGGGGTAGTCCTCCCGTGTTAGAAGGGGTGGGGAGAGAGAAAGAGAGGGAGGGAGAGAAAGAGAGAGGAAGGAGGACTGAGACTGAGAGAAAGAGAAAGAGAAAGAGAAAGAAAGAAAGAGAAAGAGAAAGAAAGAGGGAGGGAGGAAAGACCTTCAGGGCAGCACTGGCTTCCTGGGTCTATACCCAGGGGTCCCACGAGGCCCTGGCTCAGAAGGGCTCCACATTCTGTTCAATGTTCTGCTGTCACCCTCTGGGAATTCTTGATAATTTTTTAACAAGGGCTCCCACATTTTCATTTTGCACTGGGCGCTACAGTTTATGTAGCTGGTCCTGCCTTAGGAAAAGATTTGTGGAAGTTTTCCTGTGTGAAATGAATGTAATCTCTTTTCAGTGTTTTCTGGAGATTTACACATCTTTCAATTATTTTGGGGTAGGGGGGCAGTATCTAAGTGTGGATCCTTTGATCTCCACGTCCAGACTAGGCTGGGTGGGTCTCGAGGTGGTTCAGCTTTGTCCAGACGCCATGGCTGAAGAACAGCTCTTTCCTCTACCCTGCATGTAGGAGGCCTTGCCACCTGCCTGGCCCAATTCCTCTGCAAAATCCATGGGGATTCTTGCAGTCAGCCTCCACCGTGTGCTCACTGCATCAGCTTTGGAGGAACCCTCCCTTCCTTTGTTCTGGTGAAACGTTTCACGCTGAGGGAAAAGGCTCCAGGTTTCCCTTGGCGATAGTGGCAGTGGGTGAGGGTTAAGATAAAGAGAACACAGTTCCGTGAAATGTTGCACAGGACGCGGAGAATTTCTCACCAAAGAAGTTCAAACTTGGGAAACCGCACGCTTCTGCTTCTGGGTGGATTTTGTGCAGAGCCACTTTCTCTTCCTGCTGCTCACATTCCGGCAGAAAGGCACCGTGTAGAGAGGATGAAGTACTGTGAGTTCAGCCCATTATCAAATGGTTTCAAGGGTCATTTTGATCTTGTCAGGATCAGCAGGCTTCTTTTCAGCAGACCTAAAAAGGCTGACAGAAACAATAAACGGACAATTTTGAGACTCTTTGTCAGAGTTATACTTTGGGGGCAAACTCTGCCATAAATACCTGATTTCTTCTAGTCCCCCTCTCCATTTGCCCACCATTTTCAGATATGGTTGCCCCCCATCCCTGACCACCTCATAGTCATCAACTTATCTCACCAACACTGTGTCAGCGAGTGATATGCGGCCACTTCTCTATCTGCTCCGTAGTGCTTACACCACAAGGAACCAAACATGATGTATACCCCAGAGCACACATTCGTCTCTAATTTAGTGCCTACATATCTGTAATAGCCGTATTGAACTGAAGCTGAGAAAAATCACCCTTGCCACCCTCCATTTTTAGGGCCTCTCTGATAGGTTGGAGGATTACCCTATCGATCACACGTCAGGAATGATTACCTCTCACCCTCCTCTGCCTCGTCAATAAATGGCTCCAAATTTCAATTCCAGGAGACACATTCAAAACAGGGGTGTCTGGAGCTGTGAATAGAATTATAAATACCACAGCATCTAAAATACAGCATTCAAACCCAACAGACAGATTATAGGATATGCCACACCCTGTAAAGGATTTAGACTCTTAAGAGTATTAACATTTTTCCCATAACGGATTGTTCCACTCATGGAAATTACAATTACTGTCATTTCTTGATACTGACAAAGAAAATTACATATATTTTCTTCAGACATGGTATTTTAACTAAGTAGTGAAATAAGGTAGCAAGTAGTTCTAAATGGGTTTCAAAGAGACTATCATGTTAACTTTTTAGATCTGTATGTCTTTATGAGAAGATTCTTGATGCTTTGTTTAAAATGCCCCAACTCTAGAGCTGAACCAGGTCTAGATGGCCTGAAATACCATCAAACCCCCAATAATGAGGTCAATTTGGCATGAAAAACTGATAGTACAGAGCACTTTATAAAACAGTAAAAAATCTATATTCCAAGTATTATAGCAAGACCAACAGATGTCAAATTAAGTGGGGTGGGGGCAGAAAATCCATGCAAGGTGGATGCTTCTTGTCTGAACTAAAGACATTGGTATAAGCCCATGTTTCTAAGCTGTATTTGGTAGAATGCTGGCTTCACAGAATCTTAATACGAATTATGTTAAAAACAATGGAAAGAGCTCTGTGGTAAGATACACGTGAGATTATCTGAGATAACAAAGCCAAAAGTGTTATCTTATTGTAGGAATTCTCAGTGCTTTTAATTTGCTCAACTGCCTCATGAATGTACAAGGGTGAAGGGAGACCATGGACAGAACACTTCCCAAGCTTGTTGGAACTGAAGAAGATTTTCTGAGAAACATTTCAAGGAATGCAAGTTCTGGGACTCCCTTGGGGAAACTCTGTTCTTGGTCCTGGGTTTGTTTGGAGGCAAGGGTGGTGAGTGGGACAGAGTGTGGTCCACAGATCAGGGTAGCTCCTGTTGAAGAACTCAGTGGTCTAGGGCCCTCTGGCCATCTGGGGTGGCACTTGGGGAAACCGTTCCTTTCCCCTGTCCTTGTGAGGCTCCTTTATGAAGTTCAGAAAACAATCCACAGTGGTTCAGTGGGAGGAAGCATAGACTGCAGCTCCAAAATATCAGGTTAATTTGCTTATATTCTTTGAAGTTTGAGATCTTTGAAGTTCTGTTTTCCCTTGAGAGGTGAAGATGAGAAAAACAAATGCCAAATGTCGTTTTACACTGAAAAGAAAGTACAATTAACAAACACGCAGTGTTCCCCAAATGCCTTAGCCAGAGAGCTGGAGTTGTAGTGTTCACAAATTTAGACTCTGCTGGGTTTTTAATGGGATGATATCCTCCCTGGGATCCAGGAATGTTAGAATCTTGCCTTGCCAATCACTTTCCCAGTGCCCTCCCCTATGTGGTCCTGGAGAATATCATATACCCCAGGAACAAGAACATGCTCAAAGCTATTACTTTATAGCTGTTTGACTGTTGAGCTCTGGTAAAGACTTAAGATCCAAGTGGGACCTTCTGGTTTCTTTCTCCTTCACAGCTCTAAATCCCAGTCTCTACCGTTGTCCAGCTACCAGCAACACAAGTTGAGGGAGGGGCAGCAAGATGGCTGGAGAATAAGCTGAGTCAGGGGGCCCACCTCCTGCCAGCCTGGAGAAGAGAGAAAAGCAAGAGGGAGTTGACAGGTCAGCATTAAGCCTATGAGAAATCCGCCCTGACAACAAAAGTCCCATCTGTTAGATGACTAAGAGGTGGATTGCTTTAGTCTGTTTCAGCTGCTGTAACATAATACTACACATTGGGTAGGTTTAAAAAAAAAAAGTTATTTGTCACCGTTCTAGGTGCTGGAAGTCCAAGATCAGGGTGCCAGCATGGTTGGTTTTAAATAAAAGCTCCCTTCCGGTCACAGACTGCTCACTTCTTGCTGTGTCCTCATGTGGAGGAAGGAGCAAGGGGGCTCTCTTCGGCTTTTTAAAATACAGGCACTAATCTCCTTCCTGAGGGCTCTGCCCTCATGACCTAATCCCGTCCCAAAGGCCCTGCCTCCTACTACTATCACCTGGGCATTAGGATTCAAACATGAATTGGGCATGGGGTGGGGGGTGGAAGCAATCTTTCAGACCATAGCACAGTTGGGCCTCTGATGATGAAGAGAGAGAGAGAGAATTAGGAGTCAGCAGATTTTGCCCTGGTTGCTGCCTGTTTGATTGGATGATTATTGAGGCCTGATGCCACCCCTGGCTTCCCTTTTCATGCAAGCACCTGTGGCCCCAGCAGGGCCAAGCCACATCCGTACCGTAACTGCTACCGTCATGTTGATCCCCAGGCCCCATCTGTCTGGAAGAAGGGCCCCTGGACCATGAAAGTGTCTTGGGCTGGGGCCAGGACTGGGAGATGAGGAGAGATGGGGCTGGGGCCACCGCCACCTTCTTTGCTTACTGAATGAAACCACAGATATGTCTCCTGTCCTTTAAAGGAATTGAGTGTGCGATTTGATTGAGCCCAGTAGAGGGGTCAGAGAGTAGAGTGAGACATTTTCCTCACTCCTTTCCTTCTCTTGGTAACTGGAGCCCCATCTGGAAGAGCTGGTTTTCCATTTCGGAGCCTGGCTTGATTCTGATTCTGGTCCTGGGATCATAGACTCTGTACGAATAACATTCTGAAAGGTCAGCTAGACTATGTGTGTACCCTCAGGCACACTGAGACTTCCCCGGAGACACAGAGCTCTTCTATTAAATTTTTTTTTTCCTATTAAGAAATACTTCTTATATCTAACCTCCTGCTTTTGTACTGCTCTTTATGGAGACAGAAAACAGCCAGGTGTATCTATAGGTAAGCCTTCTGTATGCTTAAAGATTCTTGGTCTTACTTTCTCTAGGCTGAAAAACCCAATCTTAACCTCTTTTTCCAAATCTTATTTTCCTTCCTTTTCACCATGTTGTAACTGTTCCAAGAAAGAATTTCCTTAAATTTGTTAATCATTAGGATCATCTAGAGACCTTTTTAAACAGACCTAATTACATACACATCACTCTCCACACTTGCTGCATAAGAATTACAGGGGCAGGTGTGCTTTAGGTCTTGGTCCATTCTTAAACAGAACAAATAAATTACTGGAATCTTTTTGAAGTGCATGTCCAGTTTGCAGTTCTCCCTTTCTCATGGGATGGCACCTGTCCTTCAGAGGTGGGTCTCTGGTATCTAGGTTGGCAGTAGCATCAGAGATGCAAGGATATCTGAGCCAAACAATGCCAAACAGAGTCTTTTCTCCAGAATTTGGAAACAGAACTTAGAGACAGGAGGTCAGTTTCTAACAGTGATGGGAAGTATGACATGACAAAAATGGGGACATCAAGTTATGACGTGAAGATAGAGAACGGAGAGATGGTCTGTAGGGAGGAGGTAGAGAAGAGTGAAAACTGTTCTAATGATTCTCTAGGCTCTGGTTCCAGTCTCTGCATTGCTTCCCTGGAGTTCCATGAGATAGTCGATGTCCTATGCAGCGACATCCTCTTTGTTTAACCTAGCTGAAATAGATTTTCATTACCAGACACCCAGTGGGGCCTGACCAAATACGGAACTGACAACAGGACTGGGAGAGGAAGACAACTTATGTCTTCTCTCCCTGTCGACTCACTGTGGAACTCTATTTGGCTTTCCTGAGAGGAGAGATGCCTCCTTGATGTCTAAAGAATATTTTGTTATCTGACTAGACAATTTTAACACACCTCAAACTCTGAATGAGTGCTGAATGGCCTACTATGGAAAAATCTTCCCAATCATGCTCATAGGAGAAAAAAAAAAAAAGAACTCACTAGTATTTACTAACTGACGTATTCACTCAACAATATTTAAAGTCAATACTGTTCTTGGCCCATTTTACATGTGAGGAAATTAAGGCATAGACAGAGTAAATAACTTTCCTTGGGTCACAGAGGTCGTAAATTGTTGAGTCAAGTCTTGAAGCCAGATTTAAGTACTGGGTCCAGGATTTCAACTACTTTGCTATACCTGCATTGAAACTGAAACTCAACAGTTGAAAGCAAAGCTCTGAGGCTACCTGAGAAGTAATGTGCAAAGACCTCCAGAGACTGGAGGTCTCTCTACCAAGAGAGACCTCCAGTTTGACCTCCCCAGGAAGTAGCCAGCAATGTGGATTAGAGCGCTCTAGCAGTTTTTACAGATGAGCCAGGCTTGCCCTGAGGCCAGAGAGAGATAGGAATAGAGGATGTTGCCAGCTTAACACCCATTTTCTCCTCTAAACAGATATCTTATTTTCTTCAGATATTCGTTCCTTCACAAAATGGCTCATATGGATCGCATACAGACCTTCCAATAAGGACCTTATTTGTCTGAGGGTAAAATCCACCCCTCTTGCCAGTGAGTGAACATGTGATCCAATTTAGACCAACTAGATGCAAGGAGAGGCTCTCTTGGGAGCTTGTAAGACAACTTTGTCTTAATCTGTGAAAAATTTCAGAAGAGAGTCCCTTTTTTGATCTGGATATAATTTTATCAGTTAGCTATTGCCACAAAAATGCTGCCTAGGAAAACCCCACAAAACCTCAACACCACAGAGCAGTAAGCATTCTAGGTAGTTGGTCCAAGCTTCGCTAGTTATAACAATTCAGTTCTCCTGACATTGGCTGGGCCCACTAATGAGTCCAAGAGATCAGCTGAACTAGCTAGTGTTGTACTTCAGAGTCTCCCATTTCTTCCCAGGACCAGTGAACTAGCCTACACATGTTGTTCTCAAGACAATGGCAGAGGTGTAAGAGCACAGTGGAGATACAAAATATAGCTTAGGCATAGGCTCTATCACATCTATCAACATCTTAGTGGCCAAAAAAATTCATATGGCTAAGTTTTGCATGAAGTCCACCCAACCCATAGTATATCAGATGGCCAAGCCCAACATCAATGAACTGAGGAAGTCTGCTTTTTTCCTGGGAGTGATGGGGGGAGGGCCATAATCCAGCCTACCCCAGGACCATGCATAGATGTGAAACTCAGGAGAATGACAGATCACCTCCCTTTCAGCCTGCAGATAAAGCCAGCACACACAGGGAAGAAGTGACCTGAGAGAGCCCCAGAAGAGGAGCTGGAGCCACTAGATCATATCAAACCCAAGTTCTAGCTGACCTCCAGACTTCAAGTAATGTTGGCCAAGTCTGACACTATTTGAGCTCATCTGAGGTAGATTTTCTGGTACTTGTGCAGAAACTCTCCTACTTCAGAATTTTCTTTGGAACATTTAGGAACAGAGGCCCAGAGATGTGAATAAACAACACGTTGGTAAAAAGCAATGTAGAGTCTAAAGAGATAACAGTTTTGTTTTGTTTTGTTTCTAAGTGTTTTGTCCTTGGAAACTCAACCGTCCCATCCTTTTATTGTTCACTCACCTTGCAGCAGATCTAGTTCTTCTTCATTTTGTGTAATTCGATTCATGCTCAGGTGTTTGTTCATCTGAACTTCCAGTTGGTATGGTAACAGCCTGCCTGAACCGTGGCATTTATTATTCACTGCAAGCTCTTGTCAAGTCAGTAAGAATTAGGTTTGCCTTCTTTCAAGCAGTCTAGGGGACTAAGTCATTAAGGAGGAAAGGTAGCCCCATACCCCTATCAGGGTTGATGCTTAAAATTCTCCTGTTAAAATTCTACCACTTTCCTGTGCTTGCATTGATTGAGGTGGTTCCTTCCTTTCTGTAGAGCTCTTGTTTCCTAGCTGTAGAAGGTAACATTTATTTCCACCCTCCACCCCTGTCATGTTACATTAATAACAGGACACAAATTGAGTGGGCAGTTAGTCGATGGATTTGTAAAAACCATATTAAAAAATATTGGGGAGGAACAAAGGGTAATATCTCAGAATAAGAATCAGTCATATATAATAATAAGTACAAAGGTTTACTAGGTACCTAAAACTCAGCTAAGAAGTTCTTAACACCCTGGAGAGTAAAACATTGAGTAAGAACATGGCTAAAATCCACTGGGTACCTACACCTACTATGTGCTGGGCACCAAATAAAGTTCATCATGTACATTACTTCACTCTTTCTTCACAGTGACCCTAGGAAATAATTAGGATTATCTCCATTTTAGGGAGAAAATGACTGATTTTTCCAACGTCTAACAGCTGACATGTGGGGGTGAGATTAGAATTTGATATGGGACTTGTAAGGCCATTTTATTTATACTATGCTATGCTATGCTATACTGTACTACACTTCCTTGATCAAAAGCACAGTGGTTATGAGTATAAACTTGCCTATGGGAATAGTAAAATCTGGCCCCCCATCCACTTATTGTATGACTTTGGCCAACTCACTTGACCTTTCTGTGCTTCAGTTTCTTTTATAGAATAAGGATAATCCTAGTATTAACCTTTGAGTATAGTCCTCAGAATTAAATGAGTGTACATAAAACACTTGGCACAATGCATGAGCATAATGAACTCTCAAATGATGGCTGTTTTTATAATATTATGAATGTCTGGTACAATACTGTCCACTATTATGTTCTGTGATGATGGAAATTATCTAGATCTGCATTGTCTAATTCTAGCCCCATGTGATGTGACTGTTGAGAACTTCACATGTGGCTAGTGCAACTAAGGAAGGGAATCTTTTATTTCATTTCATTTTAATTAATTACAGTTTAAATTTAAATAGCCACATGTTCTTGGTAGCTCCCATATTGTACAGCACAGGTATAAAATATGCCAGATACAATATGAACAAAAAAGAATAAGATATGATTCTTGTTTATGAGAATCTTATGGTTTAATGGAGGAACAAGTTGACAAGCAAATGATTCATAGGCATGGTGATAGGTATTATAGTGTAGCTATAGACAAAATTCTAAGGAAACTCAAAGAGCAAGGGACTAATTCATGCCTGGGGCCAGGGAGAGCTTTTTAGAGGCAATACAGTTGAGTTAGGTCTTGAAGGGTGAGTAAAGATTCAGTTCTTTCATTCAGCAGGTATGTGCTGAAAGTCTTCTCTAGGCCAGGCACCAAGTTGAGAGAGTAGATGATTGTCAAATGAGAGGTAAAGGTAAGAGTATAGAGAAAACATCTCTGTTGGTAAGACTGTTTGAGGAGGTCCTGTTATAAAATGTAGAACTTGAATTGTCCCTTGAATCATCCAAAGATGATGGTGAGAGGTAAGGGAGGGCATTCCAGATAAGAACAGCATGAGTAAAGAGGTGAAGATGGGACCAGTAGCCACCACTAGACCAGCTTAAATGAAGTAGAGAACAGGATTGGAGGACAGCTATGGTGAGGTCCCACTGGAGATGATGGTAAAATGGGGGAGGGTATAAAACAGGCTATGAATGGTGGTTAATGGCTCTTACTTTTATGCCACTGGAGATTTTCAAGTCACATGTTACAAGTTGTATAAAGTTGTGTGACAGGTGGGCTCCAAGTGCTTCTGAAAAACAGGCAGAAGTTTCATTTGGGAAGGCACCCCCTGCTCACCACAGAAAGGCAGTGTTCAATTTCTTGGTATTCTGGCTGCCAACATCCACTCCCTTCCCATAGCCTCCCCCGTTTCCCCCATGTCCCTTTGAGGGAGGTCTGGTCCAGGGGGTCTTTCCAGGGTGTATTTTGCACTGAAAGGAGAATCAGGCACTGCCCCTGGACTCAAATGTTTGGTGCCAGGGATGGAACAGTTGGAGGTTGGAACATTGCTGTTGCATTATGGCAAGAAAAGTAATGCAGAGGTAGCCTGTCCTGATGACACAGTGGCAGCATGAGTCAGGGCCCAGGCTTTTCTCAGAGTCTGACCCTCAGCCCCCTGCCATTCTGATATACTTTCACTAAGTCTCTTTTGACTTATAGTCATCAGAGTCTATGTCTGTTGCTTATGGCCAAGAACCCTGGCTGACCCATTTGAAAATAATGCAGATTCCTGCAGTTGGGAAGTGCGTGGTCATGGCTCTGACTCTGCCCTAACCTGTCATCTCTGGAAAGATCCCCACCCCTTGGCCTTATGCTCTTGTCTCCCTAATAAGGGATCCACACTCATGATTTCTAAGGGGGCTTTTGAGCAAACATTCAACCACACCCTAGGCCAAGGCAATGGAAACAGAAGGAAAGGGAAGCTGCAAGACGTATTTTACGAACACGTGTAAGACTTGGTGGCTGATTGCATAGAGAAGGCAAAGCAGAGTGAGTAAAAGATGTCTCTGTGCTTTTGAATCTGAAGGAAAAAAAAAAGTTTGCTTTCAAATCATCCAAAGCCACTTCTGCCATTGTTAGTTGTTGTATCCATTTGACCAAAGAATCAGAGTTTAAAAATACCCTTTTGTTCTCCCTTCTTTGTTAATCCCCTGCCAAGAAGCTCTGCCCCGTAACTGGGTATATCCATCAGGAGCTCCTCAGTCATCAGAAGATTTGTAACTCACTGCCAGTGGCCTTGCTGTGATCTGGACTTCAGAGCTGGAGGAAGGGCATCTGGAACAAACAGTCCAGGCAGGGCTTGGCGATGTGTCCTGCGGGACGCAGCAAGTGACAGTCCATTCCAGAGGCAAATGTTGGCTACTTTTCTGTTCCTCACACACAGCAAACCCTTGGCTCAGCCATTCTCCCTCTTTGCAAGGACTTCTAAACGACTCTTTGGCAAGAAAGATCTAATTCACCCTTCAAATACAAGCTCATGCTGTTCATTGAGTAAATGTGCAGCGGGCCAGGCTCTGTGCTTGGTACTAACAATGCAAAGATAAAAGGACATAGTCCCCAGTCTCAAGGAGTTCCCATCCGCTGGGCCTGGGTGTTGTCCCCAAGCTCCCACCTTATCATTCATTCTGCCTGTAAATGCGCTGTGAGCCAATTCCTGAGAACAGGGACACTTTCTGTGTTCTTCATGATGCCTGTGCACCCAGAGTGGGTTCTCACTGAGAACCACACTTTGCTTTGTGTGTGGGGGTAAGTGTGAACGCCTTATTGTACAGTAGTGAAGGGAGCACACTATGGAGACACAAATTGGATTCAAATCTCCCCTCCAAACCTAGCTCTGTGTTTTACTAAAAAGGTTACTGGAGAAGGTATTTAACCTCTGTGGGCCTCAGTTTTCTCATCTGTAAAATGGAGGACACATAATTAGATTATATATTACTTGTCATTTAAGCAATGAGTTGTGTTGGTTTATAGAATGGTCTCAGTGTCCGTGGCTGCAGCTTTGTCTTAGTAACTGGAGAGCCTCAAGGATGTGGTGCACAATTCACAGCAGCAAGGGACAACTGCCCCTTTCCCCCTACTTTCTTTCTCTGTTCTTTCTCACCCTTCCTTCTTTTCCTTTTTTTTTATTTCATTTTTTTCTTTTTCCTCTCTGTGTCTCACTCTACCTTCTCTCTCCCATTCTCTCTCTCTTTCTCCCCCCATCCCGACTATCTCCATGGAGCAATGGAAATTATTAGTTAGAAATTA
This sequence comes from Enhydra lutris kenyoni, assembly GCF_002288905.1. Taxonomy (NCBI): domain Eukaryota; kingdom Metazoa; phylum Chordata; class Mammalia; order Carnivora; family Mustelidae; genus Enhydra; species Enhydra lutris. The sequence goes on from NW_019154094.1 coordinate 16,504,515, forward strand.
TATTTAAATGTGAAAAAATACTGAGCAGACAGATTCAGTGAAGTAAATATAGACTGTGTCCTCTTTTCTAAGAAGACAGACCTTACTTTTCTCCTCATGATGATGAGGTCCATGTACCTCTTGTGCAGCCAATTCACTCAGAATTCCCCACCCGTACAGACCCACTTTGGAACCTGACCCAAAAGCTGTGGAAAGAGAACAAAGCATAAATACATTTTTTCTTTTTCAGAATTGTTCGTTGATTTTCTGGCAGTGGTATTCTGGCTGTATAGGAAAAGAAAACAACAATCAAGAAAGAGAAAAAGGAAGAAAGCCTTGAGTGCTTGCCAATCTCTGCAGGTGAGTACTTCCATCATGGTTGAATCCAAGCTTCCAGCATATGGTCCTAGATCACAGAGTAGGGAGAAGTGTGCGCTGTCCCCCCTCAGGAGACACTCTGGTATGTGCTCTGTTTAGAAATGTCCAGACATGGCCCTAGTGCTCAGGCCTGTCTACCTCACCTCCCACGCCAGGCCTGGTCCTAGCCCACAACACCATGTTCCAGTCAGGTTTCCTGCCTGCTGTCCATCCCGAACTCCATCTACCAAATATCCTTCTGAAACCCAGGTTGGAATATGCAACTTCCCTGCTCTCTGCTCCCCAGGGGCTCACCTTGGCCACCCCCCGGCCCTCCTCCACTTCTTTCACCCTTGTCCAGAGCTACTCCCGGCTTTTTGTCTTGATAAAAACCCTATGACCTCTCCCTGTGTTTGCTCATATCTAACTTGCTGCTTGGAATTCTGTTCTCAGAATTCCCATTTCTGCTCCTTTGTCTGCCTGGTGAATTGCGGTCATCTCCAAACCTAGCTAGGAGGCCTTGTTCCCCTTGCTGATCTGGTCCTCCAGCTATCCTAAACTGCATGGCATCACTTAGTCCCTTATCAGGGTCCCCTTGACACCATTCTGTCATATTCTATGGTGAAACCTGAACTGGTTTCTTATATCTCCAGATCCTAAGATAATGAGGAGGCCATGGGTCCAGGATTGATCATTCATTCATTCATTCATTCATGCATTGAACAAACATTTATGGGGTGTCTGTTATGTGCCAAGCATTGTGCTGAGTGAGACTGGAGAAGAGTGAGGAATAAAACAGATCTTCCTTTTCTCTGTTAAAGGTCATAGGGAATGGAGGAGTAAAAACATAGAACAAATAGAAAATAAATATGTAATTGCAAACATCTTCGATGAAGAAAAACAATAGGATAGCATGAGAAAAGTCCCACTAAAGAAGGGTTTTTAAATTTCCAATAAAGCTGGAATATAACTTTTTAAGGAAAGGGGACCTCACTCAGCAGACACAGCACCATGACATGAACTGTGTTGTGGGGCAGGCCTCAGCCTGCTTGCTCATCTGTGAGAGCAAGGCTGGTACAGTGTTTGTATTTCTGGCACACTGGGCTAGACTTCCAAGCCAGCTCTGGTATAAGGGGCTTGAACTGGGGTCATCAAAATGGGGAGGGGGATGAACATATAGAACACAGGCTTCGAAGGGAAAAATGGAGAAAGCAGAGAGAAGTGCTCAAGAGAGCTAGGCCAGCCCAGAACAAGTGTGTGTTGTTGCAGAACAATCATATTGCTTGTGTGGTGTGTGGGCTCTGTCCTTTCTCCATTCAGATGATGGGGAGAAGGCTGCCTATGCTGGAAGGGGAGACTTAGATTAGGGCTACTCTTCATTAAGACTGAGAAGGTGAGAGGAGATGGTTGAGCTCTATTTTATATTTTTGTATCTCTATTAATTTTTTAAAAATTGTCTCTAGTGATAGAAAGTTCAAATAAACTACATTTAAGGGAAGAAAAAAAGAAAGGATGAATGGGTTCAAGTAATTAAAAAATCCATGATTACATCCAATGCCCAGATCTTTTTTATACCATCGTTTTTAATACCATTCCCCAATAAAATGAACTATGCTCCATGGAGAAATGACCAACTCTAGAACGGAGGCAGAGAATATACAGTAATGTGCCTGGAGCATCTTAGAGACCAGAAAGTAAGAAAGTGCTCAAAACCCAAAACACACACACACACACAAACACCCACATATTCAAGGATGCGGAATGTCAAAGGGACATAGCAGCCAACAGAACAGACAAGTGAAAGGTCAAAGCTGGAAGAATTTGAGTCACAAAAAGAAATTGGGAGCATTGAATTTAAAAAGTATAAAACAAGTCCATACCAATCACCATAAATAAGTGATTGAATAAATAAATGAGGGAAAAGCGACAAATCCACATGGTGGAATTGCGGAGTAGGTAGATACTCTGCCCACAAGAGGTAGAGCATAGCGCCCCCTGCAGTAAGTGTGCACTGTAAGAAATGACTTCGTTCTGAAGAGTACAGCATGGAAAGGGGAAAGGGGTTGCTTTATGGTGGAGAAACCTAAAAACACTGCTTCACCAAGGTAATTAAGATTGACATCAACAATGATAAGTCATGTTGACGGCATGTACCCTTGATAAAATGTGGTGAGTGTGGCACTTTACTATGTGGCCTTCTTCCCCCAAACCTATAACCTCGCCTAATCATAAGAAAAACATCAGAAATCCTAACTGAGGAACACCCTACAGAGTACCCATCTGGTACTCCTCACAACTGTCGAGGTCACCCAAAACAAGGCAAGTCTAAGAAACTGCCTTAGTCCAGAGGACCCGAAGGAGACATGATAACTCACTATACTGTGGTGTCCTGGATGGGATGCTGGAACAGAAAAGGAGCAATGCCTAAAAACCAAGAAAATCTCAATGAAGCAGGGACTTTAGTTAATAATGTATCAATATGGGCTTCAGTGTAATGTATCATACTATTATAAGATGTTAACAATGGAAGACACTGGGTATGAGGTATGTGGGAATACTCTGGACTGTCCCCACAACTTATCTGTAAATTTAAAACTATTATGAAATTAATAGTTTATTAAGAAATTTTTTTAAGGGTGCCTGGGTGGCTCAGTGGGTTAAGCCTCTGCCTTCGGCTCAGGTTATGATCTCAGGGTCCTGGGATCGAGTACCGCATCTGGTTCTCTGCTCCACAGGGAGCCTGCTTCCTCCTCTCTCTCTCTGCCTGCCTCTCTGCCTACTTGTGGTCTCTGTCAAATAAATAAATAAAATCTTAAAAAAAAAAAAGAAATTTTTTTAAGTCCATAGAGCTCAACAACATCAGATATGGCTAAATCTAGGATCTCAGATATGTTGGCTTAGCTTTCAGGCAGGCTCCCTTCACTCACTGGAAGCCTCATGACTCCAGACCTACATTATCCTAATGGGAGGGAAGTTCTATTCCTAATAATTGCAACCAAAGCTTCAGACTTGGGGCAGATGCGCATTCTGGAATCAACCAGTGTGGCCAGGGGGTGGGAAGTCTTACTGACCAGGGCTAGATCACATACCAACCTCCGGAGCTTAGGGTACAATGAGCCCTATGCCCATCCAAAAGACTGAGAGTGGAGATGGTTTGTTACTTAAACACAATGGTTATTCAGTCTGGTACTATGCTGCTGAGGGGATCAGCTGCTTCCCCTCCACTCATGGCCTACCCTCCAGGCCTCTAGGAGCTTTCCAGTTTCTGTTGTGAAGGGAGACAACTTCTTGGCTAATGGGCAGATCCCTTTGTACCAGGCCTTCTTGATGGTCTCTGGCCAGCCCAGAAGCTGGCCAGTCAGTGGCCACCTTTGCTTGAACCAAAGACCCCTAGGTCCTGGGGCTACTTACCTGAGTGATAAGGTAGTTTCAGCAAGAGAGGAAAGTTAGGCTAGACAAACAATGGGATTAGAAAGCCCTAGATACTGCCTCACACAAATTTTTAGTGGGAAAAAATTATTTTTGTGTGTTCTAATTTGCATCTACTTGAAGAGCTTCTAATTCATCTGATCATTTCATTCTAAAGATAATGCCATTTGGTATATCCTTTCCTTCCAATACCTTGGTACAAAAGCATCGCCTTTAGCTTTTTCTGCTTTCCATGAGTTCTCTCATTCAATTTTAAGCTCTGTACTTTAACCAGAATATACATAAGGTAGAATGCAAAAGCCTTCTTTTATGAAGCATTGTCACCAACGTGTCAGCCCAGTGTCAAAGTGGCTCCAGGGAGAAAGATGGAAATAGGCTGGTTCTATCTGAGTGCTTGAAGGATATGTTAAAACCTCCCATTATTAATCTCTTTGTAAAATATTTCTTCAAGAAATGGTGCATTGCACAATACAATATAACATTCATATCAAGTGATATAGGAATTGCTTTAAGCAAAACTTGTTGTACTCTGTATAATGAATACAGCAATAAAAATACATATTCATTTCCTGATCACAAATCACAGCAATTTAAGCTATCTTCTTCCTAGCTTTAATGTTTGGAGGGAAATATGTATGTGTGGGTGCCTCCCCATTGAACAGAGGCACGTTCTTCTACAGGAGAAAGCCTGTCTGCATGCCATATTGCACGGAGCTCGTTTATTTCTAAGCCTTTCTCATTAGGGTTCTAGAAGTGATGGTGAGGCCATCATTTGAAACACAACCAAGGAAGCACTGCTGTGATCACAGCACAGTAGGAAAGTAATCCATTTTTAAAAGTGTGAGTTTGTTCAAGTTGTCCCATGACATATAAACTTGAATGTATCATTTCAGTCCTGAGTTTAAAGAATAGAAAAATACAAGTCATCAAAGTAGTTTAGATTTTCTTAAGTAAGAAACCTTCCTCTTTGGGTATTGTTGAAACATGATTTAAGTGCCATGATGATGGGTATCAAGTAAGAGGACATCGAAGGTCACCCCAGGATTCGGAGAACAGTGAGGAACCCTGAATCTTTTTCTTTTTACCGAGGGAGCAAATAAATGCCAGTGACTTCCATCTGTGACCACTGTGCCTTCTGGCCATGACCTCTGAGAATTTGGATAGCCTTCAGATCTTCACTGGTGTTAGCATGAGAAGTGTTCAATGAAAGTCTTCCTGATTACCAAAGGTTGCATTTGCCTGGTGTCCTAAGGATCTGTCCCCTTTTTTTTTCCTTGCAGATCTGAGGCGAGTGCTGCTAAGCATGCAACAAACATTTGCTCAGTTGCTTCTCTCTTGAGCTTTAGCAGGGGGCCTTGTGCATGGTTTGGTCTCATAAATATTTGCTGACTGGGTGAATAAACAACCTACGAGGTTTGGACTATTTATTCTTTGCTTTTCAGAGGTTATAGCACTTCCAGGAGCCTGTTTGGCTCTAGGGTCCTGGCTCTCATATTCTCCCTTGTGCCACCTCTAAGATTCTCTCATTTGGCTCTCATGTGTCCTGCAAGTGTTTTTGGGACAAAACTCAAGAGTATAGAGATTTTAAGGTGATTTAGAACATTGAATTTCATAACAGCTATTGCCCCATTATAACTGGCAGCTTGGGAGTTGTGAACAGCTCAACACACTAAACTGGAATGCGGCCTGAGAAGTAGGGTTTCTGAGAGGTATGGTAGATACCCAGAATACCTCTTTCCCCAACAGAATTAGAATGTGTGCTCTATAAGGAAACTAAGAGATGAATTGGGTGCAAACTGGCCTTCTTTCCCCAATTTGTCCCCAGACTGCCTCCAGAATTATTTCTGAATATGTGGGCTTTTGCCTATGAGTAACTTCCTGTTGTCAACACTGTGTAAACAACCAAGTCTAAAGCATGGCCTCCAAGTCTTCTGGATGAACCATGTGGTCGGTCTTTCTACAACCATCCCATTCCTCCCCCTTTTGTAGCAGGTATGTGGGTTATAAAGGCCATCTGTTCAGTTTTAAACATGGCTCTGACTGCTCTCTTCCAGAAGGATAAACCCATACCTCTTGTCACAGTGATTGGTTAAGGTGTCCTAGACTTATCTCAGTTGGCCCCAGAGATTAGTTCAGGGTGAGTCAGTCATTATAAAGCCTAGGACTCTTGTTGGATGGTCTCAGGAGCAGGCTTTCTTTCTTCCCTTGGATGTTACTTGGGAAGCATATAACTTTGGTAGTTGGTAGCCACTCTGTGACCATAAGGGACATCCGGTGTTAGGACGAAGAAGATAATTACAAAAGAGAGAAGAGTAATATGTGCTATGGTGAGTGCTGTGAAATGTGTAAGCCTGATGATTGATAGACCTTTACCCCTGGGGCAAATAATACATTATATGTTAATAAAAATAATTTAAAAAAAAGAAAGAAGAGTAGAAATGTAAAGAAATCAGCTCCTTGGTGATATGATTGGGTCTTTAGATCAAAACATTCTGACTATCTAGGTATTCATGTTTCTAAAAGCCATAAACTTACCTATGTCAAAAAACTAATAAATTGTTTTTATAGTTTGGGGCAGTTCAAGCTGGATTTTGTATAATTAGCAACTAAAAGCCTTCTGACAGATATGCTGCTTATAAAGTAGTCCCAGTATTACTTTTTAAGATACACTTCTGCAATTCCCTGCATGTACCAAATATTTCACCTGAAAACATTAATGCTCATTCTCTGTGAATTTTCACCTATGGTCCCCTCTGTCCTCACTATCCAAACTCCCTCTCTATATTGTAAACTCCTACTCATCTTACAAAATCTGACTCAGTATCACCTTCTCTAAAATTTTGCCTGCTCTCGGGAGGAGGAGTCAAGGTGGTGGAGAAGTAGCAGGCTGAGACTACTTCAGGTAGCGGGAGATCAGCTAGATAGCTTATCTAAAGATTGCAAACACCTACAAATCCAACGGGAGATCGAAGAGAAGAAGAACAGCAATTCTAGAAACAGAAAATCAACCACTTTCTGAAAGGTAGGACTGGCGGAGAAGTGAATCCAAAGCAACGGGAAGATAAACTGTGGGGGTAGGGGCCGGCTCCCGGCAAGCGGCGGAGCAACGGAGCACAAAATCAGTACTTTTAAAAGTCTGTTCTGCTGAGGTACATCGCTCCAGAGGCTAAACCGGGGTGAAGCCCAGGTGGGGTCAGCGCGGCCACAGGTCCCGCAGGGTCACAGAAGGATCGGGGGTGTCTGAGTGTCGCAGAGCTGGCAGGTATTAGAACTGGGAAGCCGGCTACAGAGACAGAGCTGAGGAGTGAGCTCACAGCTCAGGGTTACCTTGAACCAGTCGCAGGCTCGGTCAGCTCGGAGCGCGGCGGGAGGCCAGGGAGATGGGAGTAATTGGGCGCTGTTCTCTGAGGGCGCACTGAGGAGTGGGGCCCTGGGCTCTCGGCTCCTCCAGGCCGGAGACCGGGAGGCCGCCATCTTCATTCCCGCCCTCCGGAACTCTACGGAAAGCGCTCAGGGAACAAAAGCTCCCGAAAGCGAACCCGAGCGGATTACTCAGCCCGGCCCCGGGTAAGGGTGGTGCAACTCCGCCTGGGGCAAAGACACTTGAGAATCACTACAACAGGTCCCTCCCCCAGAAGAGCAACAAGAAACCCAGCCAGGACCAAGTTCACCTACCAAGGAGTGCAGTTTCAATACCAAGGAGAGCAGCAGAATTCCAGAGGAGGAGAAAGCAAAGCACAGAACTCATGGTTTTCTCCCCATGATTCTTTAGCCTTGCAGTTAATTTAATTTTTTTTTCAATTTTTTTTCTCTTCTTCTGCTAAATTTTTTTAACTTTTACCCTTTTC
>NW_019154094.1:16512227-16572518 GCF_002288905.1 Enhydra lutris kenyoni
TTTTTTTTTTTCTTTCTGAACCTTTTTATCCCCTTTCTCCCCCCTCATGATTTGGGATCTCTTCTGATTTGGCTAAAGCATATTTTCCTGGGGTTGTTGCCACCCTTTTAGTATTTTACTTGCTCCTTCATATACTCTTATCTGAACAAAATGACAAGGCGGAAAAATTCACTACAAAAAAAAAGAACAAGAGGCAGTACCAAAGGCTAGGGACCTAATCAATACAGACATTGGTAATATGTCAGATCTAGAGTTCAGAATGACGATTCTCAAGGTTCTAGCCGGGCTCGAAAAAGGCATGGAAGATATTAGAGAAACCCTCTCGGGAGATATAAAAGCCCTTTCTGGAGAAATAAAAGAACTAAAATCTAACCAAGTTGAAATAAAAAAAGGTATTAATGAGGTGCAATCAAAAATGGAGGCTCTCACTGCTAGGATAAATGAGGCAGAAGAAAGAATTAGCGATATAGAAGACCAAATGACAGAGAATAAAGAAGCTGAGCAAAAGAGGGACAAAGAGCTACTGGACCACGAGGGCAGAAATCGGGAGATGAGTGACACCATAAGACGAAACAACAATAGAATAATTGGGATTCCAGAAGAAGAAGAAAGAGAGAAGGGAGCAGAAGGTATATTGGAGAAAATTATTGGAGAGAATTTCTGCAATATGGCAAAGGGAACAAGCATCAAAATCCAGGAGGTTCAGAGAACCCCCCTCAGAATCAATAAGAATAGGTCCACACCCCGTCACCTAATAGTAAAATTTACAAGTCTTAGTGACAGAGAAAATCCTGAAAGCAGCCCGGGAAAAGAAGTCAGTAACATACAATGGTAAAAATATTAGATTGGCAGCAGATTTATCCACAGAGACCTGGCAGGCCAGAAAGAGCTGGCATGATATATTCAGAGCACTAAACGAGAAAAACATGCAGCCAAGAATACTATATCCAGCTAGGCTATCATTGAAAATAGAAGGAGAGATTAAAAGCTTCCAGGACAAACAAAAACTGAAAGAATTTGCAAACACCAAACCAGCTCTACAGGAAATATTGAAAGGGGTCCTCTAAGCAAAGAGAGACCCTAAAAGTAGTAGATCAGAAAGGAACAGAAACAATATACAATAACAGTCACCTTACAGGCAATACAATGGCACTAAATTCATATCTCTCAATACTTACCCTGAATGTTAATGGGCTAAATGCCCCAATCAAAAGACACAGGGTATCAGAATGGATAAAAAAACAAAACCCATCTATATGTTGCCTACAAGAAACTCATCTTAAACCCGAAGACACCTCCAGATTTAAAGTGAGGGGGTGGAAAAGAATTTACCATGCTAATGGACATCAGAAGAAAGCAGGAGTGGCAATCCTTATATCAGATCAATTAGATTTTAAGCCAAAGACTATAATAAGAGATGAGGAAGGACACTATATCATACTCAAAGGATCTGTCCAACAAGAAGATCTAACAATTTTAAATATCTATGCCCCTAACGTGGGAGCAGCCAACTATATAAACCAATTAATAACAAAATCAAAGAAACACATCAACAATAATACAATAATAGTAGGGGACTTTAACACTCCCCTCACTGAAATGGACAGATCATCCAAGCAAAAGATCAACAAGGAAATCAAGGCCTTAAATGACACACTGGACCAGATGGACATCACAGATATATTCAGAACATTTCATCCCAAAGCAACAGAATACACATACTTCTCTAGTGCATATGGAACATTCTCCAGAATAGATCACATCTTTGGTCCTAAATCAGGTCTCAACCGGTATCAAAAGATTGGGATCATTCCCTGCATATTTTCAGACCACAATGCTCTGAAGCTAGAACTCAATCACAAGAGGAAATTTGGAAAGAACCCAAATACATGGAGACTAAACAGCATCCTTCTAAAGAATGAATGGGTCAACCAGGAAATTAAAGAAGAATTGAAAAAATTCATGGAAACAAATGATAATGAAAACACAACGGTTCAAAATCTGTGGGACACAGCTAAGGCAGTCCTGAGAGGAAAATATATAGCGGTACAAGCCTTTCTCAAGAAACAAGAAAGGTCTCAGGTATACAACCTAACCCTACACCTAAAGGAGCTGGAGAAAGAACAAGAAAGAAACCCTAAACCTAGCAGGAGAAGAGAAATCATAAAGATTAGAGCAGAAATCAATGAAATAGAAACCAAAAAAACAATAGAACAAATCAACGAAACTAGGAGCTGGTTCTTTGAAAGAATTAATAAGATTGATAAACCCCTGGCCAGACTTATCAAAAAGAAAAGAGAAAGGACCCAAATAAATAAAATCATGAATGAAAGAGGAGAGATCACAACCAACACCAAAGAAATACAGACAATTATAAGAACATACTATGAGCAACTCTATGCCAACAAATTTGACAATCTGGAAGAAATGGATGCATTCCTAGAGACATATAAACTACCACAACTGAACCAGGAAGAAATAGAAAGCCTGAACAGACCCATAACCAGTAAGGAGATTGAAAAAGTCATCAAAAATCTCCAAACAAACAAAAGCCCAGGGCCAGACGGCTTCCCGGGGGAATTCTACCAAACATTTAAAGAAGAACTACTTCCTATTCTCCTGAAACTGTTCCAAAAGATAGAAATGGAAGGAAAACTTCCAAACTCATTTTATGAGGCCAGCATCACCTTGATCCCAAAACCAGACAAGGATCCCATCAAAAAAGAGAACTACAGACCAATATCCTTGATGAACACAGATGCAAAAATTCTCGCCAAAATACTAGCCAATAGGATTCAACAGTACATTAAAAGGATTATTCACCACGACCAAGTGGGATTTATTCCAGGGCTGCAAGGTTGGTTCAACATCCGCAAATCAATCAATGTGATACAACACATTAATAAAAGAAAGAACAAGAACCATATGATACTCTCCATAGATGCTGAAAAAGCATTTGACAAAGTACAGCATCCCTTCCTGATCAAAACTCTTCAAAGTGTAGGGATAGAGGGCACATACCTCAATATTATCAAAGCCATCTATGAAAAACCCACCGCAAATATCCTTCTCAATGGAGAAAAACTGAAAGCTTTTCCGCTAAGGTCAGGAACACGGCAGGGATGTCCGTTATCACCACTGCTATTCAACATAGTACTAGAAGTCCTAGCCTCAGCAATCAGACAACAAAAGGAAATTAAAGGCATCCAAATCGGCAAAGAAGAAGTCAAACTATCACTCTTCGCAGATGATATGATACTATACGTGGAAAACCCAAAAGACTCCACTCCAAAACTGCTAGAACTTGTACAGGAATTCAGTAAAGTGTCAGGATATAAAATCAATGCACAGAAATCAGTTGCATTTCTCTACACCAACAACAAGACAGAAGAAAGAGAAATTAAGGAGTCAATCCCATTTATAATTGCACCCAAAACTATAAGATACCTAGGAATAAACCTAACAAAGAGACTAAGAATCTATACACAGAAAACTATAAAGTACTCTTGAAAGAAATTGAGGAAGACACAAAGAAATGGAAAAATGTTCCATGCTCCTGGATTGGAAGAATAAATATTGTGAAAATGTCTATGCTACCTAAAGCAATCTACACATTTAATGCAATTCCTATCAAAGTACCATCCATTTTTTTCAAAGAAATGGAACAAATAATCCTAAAATTTTTATGGAACCAGAAAAGACCTTGAATAGCCAAAGCAATATGGAAAAAGAAAGCCAAAGTTGGTGGCATCACAATTCCGGACTTCAAGCTCTATTACAAAGCTGTCATCATCAAGATAGCATGGTACTGGCACAAGAACAGACACAGAGATCAATGGAACAGAATAGAGAGCCCAGAAATAGACCCTCAACCCTATGGTCAACTAATCTTCGACAAAGCAGGAAAGAATGTCCAATGGAAAAAAGACAGCCTCTTCAATAAATGGTGTTGGGAAAATTGGACAGCCACATGCAGAAAAGTGAAATTGGATCATTTCCTTACACCACACACGAAAATAGACTCAAAATGGATGAAGGATCTCAATGTGAGAAAGGAATCCATCCAAATCCTTGAGGAGAACACAGGCAGCAACCTCTTCAACCTCAGCCGCAGCAACATCCTCCTAGGAACATCGCCAAAGGCAAGGGAAGCAAGGGCAAAAATGAACTATTGGGATTTCATCAAGATCAAAAGCTTTTGCGCAGCAAAGGAAACAGTTAACAAAACCAAAAGATAACTGACAGAATGGGAGAAGATATTTGCAAATGACATATCAGATAAAGGGCTAGTGTCCAAAACCTATAAAGAACTTAGCAAACTCAACACCCAAAGAACAAATAATCCAATCAAGAAATGGGCGGAAGACATGAACAGACATTTCTGCGAAGAAGACATCCAGATGGCGAACAGACACATGAAAAAGTGCTCCATATCACTCGGCATCAGGGAAATACAAATCAAAACCACAATGAGATATCACCTCACACCAGTCAGAATGGCTAAAATTAACAAGTCAGGAAATGACAGATGCTGGCGGGGATGCGGAGAAAGGGGAACCCTCCTACACTGTTGGTGGGAATGCAAGCTGGTGCAACCACTCTGGAAAACCGCATGGAGGTTCCTCAAAATGTTGAAAATAGAACTACCCTATGACCCAGCAATTGCACTGCTGGGTATTTACCCTAAAGATACAAACGTAGTGATCCGAAGGGGCACGGGCACCCGAATGTTTATAGCAGCAATGTCTACAATAGCCAAACTATGGAAAGAACCTAGATGTCCATCAACAGACTAATGGATAAAGAAGATGTGGTATATATACACAATGGAATACTATGTAGCCATCATAAGAAATGAAATCTTGCCATTTGCGATGACGTGGATAGAACTAGAGGGTATCATGCTTAGTGAAATAAGTCAATCGGAGAAAGACAACTATCATATGATCTCCCTGATATGAGGGAGAGGAGATGCAACATGGGGGGTTAAGGGGGTAGGAGAAGAGTAAATGAAACAAGATGGGATTGGGAGGGAGACAAACCATAAGTGACTCTTAATCTCACAAAACAAACTGAGGGTTGATGGGGGGAGGGGGGTTGGGAGAGGGTGGGAGGGGTTATGGACATTGGGGAGGGTATGTGCTATGGTGAGTGCTGTGAAGTGTGTAAACCTGGCGATTCACAGACCTGTACCCCTGGGGATAAAAATATATTATATGTTTATAAAAGATAAAATTAAAAAAAAATTTGCCTGCTCTCCTTCAGTTCATCTCAGAAAGAATCAGTGGCTCCCTTCTTATTGTTGCTCAGGCATTACTTACATGGCCATATTAGGGCAATTTAAACACATTTATCAATTTAGCCGCTTGTATGGCTGTTAGGCAATGTGCTTGGTAGGTATTATCTTGTTTAACCATTACACCTGTCCTATGATATCATATTAATATCCTAATTTAAATACAGAGAAGCAGTTTAGAGTTGAAAAGGAACTTGTCTAAGAGTCTACAGCTTGTAGGATCATGGGGGTGGTGGGGAGAACTGGGAATTTGATCATTTAATTCCAGAATCTGGGCTGTTCACCTCTGCACTGTATTCTCTTCCCTGCTAATGAGTTCTTTGAAGCCAAACACTCTCTGTCATTCATGGGTGCCTGAACATTCTAGGCACTCAGAAATGCTAGCAAGTTAGGCAGATGGGGGGATGGATCCATTTATGCCCTTCATATCACAGATGAGGAAAGCAGAACTCAGATGGTGTAAGTGATGTGTAGCTGGGCTACAGTACAGATACTGTTTTCTATCATACATACAGACATCGTACAGACTTTTTCTACAATAGCCTGCCACTTTGGGAAGAAAATTATATTTCCTCTAAAAGAAACTCCCCAAAGCAAGAGGATAAAAATAAAATCCAAGATGCCTGGACTTCTCTCTAACTCTAGGACCAGTAATATGTCTCTTTTGGTTGAGTCCCAAATGAAGCAGACCTCTTCATCCCCTTCTCTGGAATCCAGGTTGTATCTTTTGTTAATTCTCCTTAAGTGGTTACTGACGCCTAAGCTAATTTGAGGTGAAAAGAGAATAGAGCCAAATCACATTCAAGCCCTGCCTTGGGAGGCCTATTTATAACTACTTAGATATCAGGTTTGGAGAGAGGAAGGGGAGTGTAAGCACAAAATCCAAAAGAACATTGAAAATAAGAAGTAGAGTCACACGTCATCTTAATTAGCCAGCAGTGAAGTAAAAATCCTGCATTTCTGTCATGTTGCCACCATGCAAGAGCAGACTGTGACATTAGTTTAATTACATAAATTTATTAGATGAAATGAACAACTTCTGTAATTGTTCAAACAATATTCCTATTCAGATTGCTGTGCAATATCTTTATTTAGCTTTTAAGTATTTATAAAAGTGATACATTTTCAATGAAACCCTCAAACTACCTGTATTTTAATGACTTGAGGGACACTTTTAATTTTCCTCCTCTAATTTCTTTAAATGTGTGTCCTCATCAAATGCCCATGTTCCACAAGCCTGTCACCCAGCGTACATTTAATATCTGCTTTCAACATGGACCAGCCATGAGCATCACCGAGAGGAATGTCTTCCAGGAGGAAGTGATTCTGTAGGGGCTGACTCACATCTTCCTCGTCAGCATCATTGTAGCTCCCGTTTGTGACCATCTACTGGTTCCAGTGATGCATTTACTAAGCAGTTTACCTCCAGCATCTCCAAGTATCCGGGACTGCCCTGCTCACAGCTCCTTCTCAGGGAAGCCCCCCAACCCCCACCCCACTGCCCAGGGAGCCATGTTTGAGACCACATGACTGTACTGCCCCCTCTCCCCAGCCCACTGTGGTTGACCAAACTGTGGCTGAGAGCCTGACCTGTGGACAACTAATCCATGGAACGGCCAGAGATTAGGATTTGTGTGGCCTCATTAAAAGTATTAACTTGACTAAAAACATTCTCTTGGGAATTTAATCTAAGCACAGAGAGGCTCTGCTTGTTTTCAGTGGGAGCTGAAGTAGACAGGATAGCATATTAAACTCAGGGTCCTCACCTGGGGTCCATGAACCCATTTAGATTATGTGTGAAATTCTGGGTTTGTATATATAAATGGTATGAACTGCTTCACAAATTTGAAGTAAAAGAGGATTGCATTTCTTATTTGCTGATTAATTTCCCCTTTACTCACCTCCTTGAAGGTGAGTAATCAGTATTTTAAGGTTCTCTCACCCTTTATGTGGTCCAAGAACCCTGAGATTCCCCTAAACAGATTCCCCTGTTCCTAAAGGCTCTGTTCATTTCTCACATCCAAGCCAGGAAAGTTCTGGAAACCATTCAGTCCACTGCTGCTGATGGTATGCTCCCATACCAAGTCTTGTTTGAAACCTGGCCCACATAGTCAGCAGCAGATGCCATTGTTGTTCTGCTGAAATGACGCCTGTGTAGTTTCTGGATGCAGGACCTGAACATCACTGAGCCATTGGCAGGCTAGGTCAGTGCCCTGTCCCTGAATCTTCCAGGGAACACAGATGCCTGGCTCAGGTCCTCAGATCAGTGAGTATCCTGTTCCACTACTCGGTTGCCCTCAAGAGGTACATGTCCTGCACCTACCATTTCAGGTAAATCTACGTGACGACAGGGTCTTCTCTCTCACACACCTTTTTTAAAGAGACCAAAGCTTCACGAATCCAAGATGGGTTCCTCACATCTCTCTGACTAACATGAGGAGAAAAACATAAAAATACAATAACAGGTTTTCATCTTCAGCTGGGCACGTTCTGACTGTGCATTTATCTGAGAAGAGTGTCTCTGGCTCTCGTCAGGTTTTCAGTGGTATCTGTGGCTCAGAAATAGGTGATTGAGAGAGGAGAGAGTGGGGGAGAAAAAGAAAGAGTCAGGAATCACCAGAGTAAAGAGAGCCCAGAGGGCTGTGGGGATGCTACCGGAGCCAGCATCTGGGTAGCACGCTGCTGTCAGTGGGACCGAGCAGAGGATGCCTACGGTGTAATAGGTCATGGTAATGGTGGTGCCCAAGAGTGAACATGGATGAGCCCCACACATTTTGTTGAGTGAATAAAAGCTATAATCTTCCATTCATATGAAGCTCAAAACCAAGGAGAATTAACCTACAGTAATAGAAATCAAAAGAGGGATTCTCTTGGTGGGGGGCATCAACTGAGCAGGGAGGTTCGGGCAGGCTCTCTACCAGGGCTCTGCCAACTTTTCCTTCAGGCAGCTAGTAAAGATTTTAGGCTTTGAAACTCTCATGCCTCTGTGGCAACTACTCAAATAGCCCGAGACAAGATGCAAACAGTGGTGTGGTTGTGTTCTGATAGAACTATTTTTACAAAAAGTGGCTGATGGGATGTGGCCCACAGGCCTGAGTTTGCTGACCCCTGATCTATACCTTCATGTGGTTGGTGATTATATAGATCTATGTAAAAAAAAATCTCAGAGCTGTACAGTTACAATTGGGTATTCTATTGGATGTTAATTATGTCTCCATTGAAAAAAGAAAGTAAGAAATCCATTAAGAGATTAAGCCAAAGGCGGGAGGACAGAGAGAGAAAGAAAAGGAAAAAGTTCCACAGACCCCAGGTAGGATGTTAATGGAATGAACAAGAGTCAGGAAACCAGAATTCATCAGAACTTTTGCTCTTGGGTGTTATGAGGGTCCGTGTGTACCCTCACATCTGTCCCTCACCCTCCTTTGATATGAGCCAGCTAGAGGGGGGGCCTGTTCATTGCTATAAAGAAGACTTTCCAGAACACCCTGCCAGCACTTCCCTGACCATGTATGACCTCCCACCTTGACTTGACCAGACAGGTTCCTGGTGTCTGAATCACCTGCCCCAGATCACAGAGCTTAGCCACAGATATGCCTAGCACACGCCGCACACCGCAGTCCTTGTGAAGGCCTTGAAACCTCTCCAGCCCCTCTTCCCTTGGGCAGGTATGAGTGAGCTGCATTTCCGAGGATTCGAGTCTGGCTCACCTTGGAGTCAGCTCATTGCGGTCTGCCCTTTGCATTCTCATGCTCCAGCTCATCAGCAATTGTTTGTTCTTAGTACGAAACTTGACAGGGGATGGAGGAAAACACACAGCCAAGGTCAGAGAGCAGCAAACTCTCTCCTCCATGAAGTCTGTCTTCACCCTTAAATAGCACCGATCAAAAAAATCACCTTATTTTCTCTGAGCAGCCTGCAGCCTGGTGAGGGTGGGTGTCCTCTGCAAGCTCTTGCCTCCCCTGGCTATCCCTTTGCTTCCCCACACCTATCCCACTGGCCCAAGTGAGGATGCAGGAGAGAAAAGGGATGTGTCAGTAGCCATATAACCCTTAGGGTTTTCCAAAAGTGCTCTATTAGACAAACTGAAAGAAGAAGAGAAGCTATTTTTCTGGGCACTTTGGGTCAGGAGAACTCTGGCTACTTGAATCAGAAGCAGGCTCTTTGATGTTCTGTTTTTGTGTTCAGTTGTCTATAATTTGGACAGCATCACCTGTGTCAGGAAATGTCTTCCATATCCTGTATTTTGCAGCTGAGCCATGGGGAAGATCCTCGAGTGGCAGGAAAGATGCTTGAGAGCAGTGCACGCAGGGGTTTCCCTGGCCTCACTCAGCCAGGAAAGGGGAGCCCTGAAGATTCTACACTTGCCTAAGCAGGCTCTCCTTAACTTTTTGCCCTACCTCACTGCATGTTTCCTCTTACCACAAACTTAGGGCTTTAAAACAACAAAAATTAATTTTCTTATTGTCTTGGAGTGCAACATGGGTCTCACTGGACGGGGCTAAAATCCAGATGTTTGCAGCCTACATTCCTTTCTGGAAACTCCAGAGGAGAATCTGTTTCTTTTACCCTTTCCAGCTTTTGGAGGCCCTCTGAATCCCTCGGCTCATGGCTTCCCTCTTCAAAAAGTCAGCAAATGTTGCATCTCTCTGGGTTTTTCTTCTGTAGTCCCATCTTCCTCTGACTCTTCTGCTTGATTCTTGCACTTACACGGACCCTGTGTTTACACGGGGCTCATTTGGGTAATGCAGGATAATAAGGTTAACCAAGTCACAACTTTAATTTCATCTACAACCTAACTCCTGCTGCTACATGGCCTTACATAGCCACAGGTTCTAAGGATTAGGGCGAGGACATCTTTGGGGAATATTATTATGCCTGCCTGTGAGTAGGGGTCCAGCCTGAGCTTGATGCCCTGGTTTCCCTTAGCATTACACACCAGGGCATTCAGTCTGAGTTTCCTTCCTATTTCAGAACCAAGACTGATTATTATCATTCAAAGAACAAAACAACGCCAGTGTGTTGTGGGGCCAGCATTACCGTATTGCCTCCGGTAAAGTGAAGAGGTCTACTTCCTTTCCTGGGGTCATTCTCACAGTTACTGCTTGTGTCTCAGGCAGAACCCTGTTTCACCAACCACAGATTGTCCCCAAACATGTTTAAGGAATTGTTCAAATCCCCTATCTAAATGTACACTGAATGTATCTCAATGTTCACTAAGGGGGAATGTGCAAAAAAGCACATACGACAGATTAAAAATGCTTACCAAGAGCAATTAATAAATCACATCCTATGCAAATGAAAAATTAGATTACTTGCTGTTATCTCTAATGGCTGTTGGATTATTTGCTAGCTACTACAGGTATACAGAACTACCTGCATTGTATCATAGTTTAGATTTAAGGTGGAGAGTTACTCAAAACCAGTAAGTAAATGAGTAGGTCAATAGGGGTGAACGCCTGTAGGGACTCAGTGAAGTGGTTAATGGAAAGAGTTTAAAAATCAAACTGCCTGTGTTAGAATTTTAACTCTTCTGCTTGCTG
This sequence comes from Enhydra lutris kenyoni, assembly GCF_002288905.1. NCBI lineage: Eukaryota > Metazoa > Chordata > Mammalia > Carnivora > Mustelidae > Enhydra > Enhydra lutris. The sequence goes on from NW_019154094.1 coordinate 16,523,064, forward strand.
ACTATGTGCCTTAAGCAAGTTTATCTTCCTCTCTGTGTTTCACTTTTCTCCTCTGTAACACGAAGATAATATAGCATCTATATCACAGGGTTGTTGTAAAAATGGTATTAAGCCGTATAAAGCGCTCAGAAACATGTTTGGCACAATAGTAATCGTTCAGGGAATGTTAATCCTTACCAGTGTCATTAACGTTAACATCATTACTATGTGACAGACCCTGGAAGGCTCACTTGGGTTAGGTCCCGCGTCCTCCATCAACAGGAAGGAACCAAGAGATGACTAGGGAGGGAGGGAGTAGCTAAGAAGAAAGGGGAGGAGCATGAAAGAGGACAGGGATGAGGGAAGGGTTCTTGGATGCAGTTGCATTCAAACAGACTGGAAGGATACAAAGAACTTAATCCAGAGGGGGTAGCTGGAGCCGTGGGGGTGGGGAGGGGTGCAGGGAATGGGCAGGCAGTCTTGGGGGTCTCAGCAGAAGGAGGTGTGGGAGTTCCTGCTGGAAGAACCAGGTTGCTACTATTAGGAGCTCCTGTGGTGGTAGCTGCTACTTCTGTTTCTTCCTTCCTCATCTGGCTCCTCATCTTTTCTTCCTCTTTTCTTTCTCCTCTCCCTTTAGAAAGCCTTGAGCCCGATGGCACTCCCAGGCAGGACAGGTTGGTGACCTCTGGTTTAGATATAGTCTCATGGGGTAGTGGGGGTGTGTGGGTCAGGGATGTCATTGTCTTGGTCTGGGGACTCTATGATCCCCTGTCTTTAATGGGGAAAACTCCAGATTCATCTCTCTCTGCCTTGTCATTTCTAGTTGAGCAGTTTTGGACCATCAGTCCCACTGGCTGTGCTGGTCCCTCTCCCATGCTTACCACAGCCCCAGGATCCCTTGTGCTAGAGCATTAATAAGAACTAATTTCCGTGCGTCCTGGAAACTTGAGCCTCAGGTTATAAGCGTGAGAGAATTCCAGGCAAACAGCAGACTGACTAACCTTTCTCTGGTCTTCCTGGTGAAGACCAGACTCACTGCTTTTCCGTTTCTGCCCCTATTTTTATTGAGCTTTGGCTATTTACTCGGGTAGGAGCTGTCTGGGGCACTAGAGGCAGATGAGCAAGAAGCTTGTCCCTACCACTTGCAGAGGCTGAACGAATCTTAGCAAGTCATGCAAACCCTCAGAGCCTCCCTCTTCAGCTGGGAGATGGGGCTTATCAAACGGGGTGAATTCCCAGCCCCCAGCCAGGGCCCTCGCACCAGCAGTGGCAGTGGAGTGCAGGCCCGTGGCATCCTCGCACCCTCCTAGCCCTCCCTCCTTCCCCTCTGGCAGAGCCCTTGGAGCTGTGAGCTGTGTCTTCCTTTTCCTGAGTTCTGATTGGGCTGTCGCCATCCCATCTTTACCTGGGACAGGTAAATACTTACAGAGTATTATAAAATTGGAAAAACACTAAGCATTGGGCTCAGAGAACGACACAGGACTTTGAGCCGAAAATCTGTGACTTTGGTCCAGCAGTTACACTGCTCCATCTCTTCCCTAAATTGGGATAGGAGCTGACTAGCAGGGTTTGTGTGAGGATTAAAGTGAGGTTATAGGAAAGCTCCTTGTAAATAGTATTGTTATTTCCATCAGCATTAATAACTACTGGCTGGTTTCCAGACATTGCTGAGGAAGGTTATTACATGCGTTCACCCTGGAAGGCAGCTTGAATGTGAAGCAGCTGCGTGCCAAATCGGCCTCCTCACAGGCTCCAGACCTGAGCTGTCCATGAGGTAGCCACCAGCCACATGTCACTGTAGAAACTTTTTATCTATTTAATTTAAATTCAATTAGCTAATGTAGAGTTAATTGACTTCCTCAGTCCCACTAGCCACTTTCCACTGGCTCCTAGCCACCATGTATTGTTGGTGGCTACTGTGTTGACAGAGCAAATATAGACTATAGAGTTGCATCATCACAGAAAGTTCTATTGGACAGCACTGGACTAAAATAGGCATCTCCCTCCCCCATCTCTTTAAAGTGTTCCAGAAACCCCTAAAGAGATTTTTTTGGGGGGATCCCACAAAGCATCCGTTGTGTTAGATCATCCCAAATACACCCTTCAGATTTACTATAAATAAAAAAGAGACAGAAAGGAACATTGTTGTTATGAAAATATTATTAGAGTTACAGAGACTGGTGACCTAGGGCGACGCACATTAGTTCTCACATACATGTGCTTTCTGGGTCACCCCTCAGGAATTTGACTGGGGAGACAGTGTCCAAGACAATTATTAGATTTAAGGCAGAGATCATCCAGAAACCAAGGTATAACATATTGGGGGTAAAAAAGTGGAGTCAACTAGCATCCCAGAAGCTGACACGGGGTGGGGGGATGGTACTTGGCCTGCTCTTAGGGCACTTATCAAAAGATAACAGGAGATTTGTTGCAGGTTGTCTGCATAATTCCAAGACCCCAGGAGGAACTGGGCAATTATCATGTGTCACCACAGAGCCTCCTGGAGGAGGAGAGGGCAGGTCTCGAGTCAGATACAATAACCATCATTACTTGCCCTGGTGAATTGGGGTCTGAAACATCCCCCCGGTGACATGCTTCCCTCCAGGGCTGGAATCTCTTCCCGCAGCAGGGTGAGGGTGAGGTCTGGGGCGAAGTCACTGTGGTCCCATGCAGTTTCCCACCGGAAACGTTCCCAGAGGCATGGATGGCAATGAGTCCAACTTAATTTTGTTGGTTTTTTAAAAATATATATTGTTATTATTTTATTGCCCCTTGCTTGTACTTGCAGTATAGATTATAATGAAGAAAATAGGACCCGGCAGTCTTGTGTAAGGTGGGGATAGTCATTTCTGCCTCCTAACATTGTAACAAAGATTAATTGAGGGACGTGTGATAAGCTCTGTCGTTATGAATAGTAAATATTACTATTCCTTTGCAATGTTTATAAGTGGTAGTAATGCTATGAAATATCAGTTAAAATATTATTAGTATATTTTTAAATGCATTCCACAGATCTTTATTGAGCACTTGTTTGGTGTCAGACTCTGTTCTAAGCCCTGGAGCCACAGTGAATGACACAGTGGCCTTGATCTCAGGGAACTTATACTTGAGAGAAGGGACACTGTCCAGTGAGATAATTACAGATAGTGACACATGCTAGTAAGAGGGACTAAGAGGAAGAGGGGGACATCACAGCCTATTTCCTTAGGGTGGCTGGCAAAGACCTTTCTGAGAAGGGGACATTTGTCCTGATCCCTAGATGATGATGCTCTCAGGTGATATCAGTGAGAATGCTTTGGACAATAGCAGTGGCTAATTCCATTAAGTGTCTGACTCTTGGTTTCGGCTCAAGTCATGATGTCAGGGTCGTGGGATGGAGCCCCGCATTCAGCTCTATGCAGAGTCTGCTTGAGATTCTCTCTCTTCCTCTCCCTGTGCCCCTCCCCTTGCTCTCTCTCTTTCTCTCAAATAAATACATAAATCTTTTTTTTTAAAGAATGCTTTAGACAACGAAGACCAGAGAACTCTTATTTGAATAGTTTAAATAATAAGAACATTTATTGTCTCACATCACAAGAAATCCCGAGAGAGGAAGGGGTGGCTTACTCAACAGCCCAAAGACCTAGGTTCTTCCCTCCTCAGGAGGTTGTCTGGGTCCCCAGGATGGCTCCCCTCATGGCTGCCACTGTTCTCAGCACCACATCAGAGGCACCCTGAGCAAGAGAGCATTCCCAGAAGTACACCCAGGGTGTTTCTCTCCCATCTCTGTGGTCAGAACCGGGCCAAACCCTCACCTTTAAAATCACTCACCAGCAAGAGGATAGAATCACCTTCATCAGTGTACTTTTCCTGTACAGAGATATGAAATTCTTTTGACTTGTGGTCAGGAACAAAACTGAGGGTACTGTGTAGGTGTTCTATAGCAAAAAGGAAAACAAATTTCCACAAAATCTTTATGGATTGATAAAACCCAAAATAGAATAATAATTAAATACAAATTTTTAAATTCAGGTCTCTAATGAGAAGAACAGACTTTTTTGGGAGGATAACATTATGCTTAATTGAGGAGCAAAGATAGTATTCCCTGTCATCAAAAAAGATTGCAAGTGTTCATCTGTTAATGCAGATCTCTAATGAGATTTTACATATTTCATCCGTGCAAATGTTTTCACACACACAGCTGATAAATGTGAGCTCAAAAGACTTGCAAGCTGTCGCTGTGTTACTGTGATTGGTAGTGTGTCACTACCCGATTTTGCTGTTGTGTGAAAACAGCCACAGACAAAAAGTAAATGAATGGACACAGCCGTGTTCCAATAAAACTTTACTTAAGACTGCTAAGATTTGCAGTTCATGCAATTTTCATGTACAAGAAAGTATTCCTTGTTTTTTGCCTTTCTTTTCAATTATTTAAAAATGTAAAATCCATTCTTAGCTTGTAGGCGACACAAAAATGGGCAGTATGCTGAATTTGGCCCGTTGGCTCTGGTTTTCTGATTACTGCTCCAGAATGATGAGGATTTCCTCTGAGTCATGAGGGGAAAGGACTCTGTCTGCAAGGATCAGGTGGAAACAACACTTGGGTAGACACCTAATAAGTGTCTACTTCAACGGAGAACTTTCAGGACTAAGGAGACAGTAGGTGCAAATGTCCTGCAGCAATGATAAGCCTAGCATCTAAGCCAGGAGCAGAGAGGAGAAGGAGAAGAGGTGCCCAAGAAGAGAGTGGGGAGGGGGAGACAATTTCCAGATGTGAGGAGCCCCGTAGAACCCTTCCCGAGCAACACAACCATAAGAGGTGGAAATTATTTTAAAAAACAAAGCCCAACCGTTTACGCTTTCTGAAAAAATATCTGGGTATGTAACAAATTAAAAAATATTTATTCAAGAAAATTTGTTAAATCTTGGTAAGAACAGTGAGAAAATGTGGCACTTGAGTTGGGACCCATTTTCTCCTGGCCTTCCCACTGTTCCATGCTACAGAGGCCAAATTCCAGATGAGTATTGCCAAAATGTTGGGGCTCCCTCCCTCCACCCAACCCCCAATCATAAGGTAGAGACACCACTCCAGGTGTGGCAGGCTAATAACACTGGGGCCCCATTACCTCCGCCCAGCTCGCTCACAGGGGGACTAGGAGAAGCCTACTGTCCACACTAGGAGAGAAAAGGCATGGAAGTCAGCGTGCTACCCCAGTCCAGCACCTGCTCCTAAAGCAGGGGTGTCACTCTGAGAGAAGAAGACCACTGTTTCTGACCCTAACTCTGGGGCAGAGACTCAGAGATTTTGTCTGAGAGAGAGAGGCAGGCCTAGAAAGAGTGCTCCAATATGGCTTTAACCAAAAGGACAGGTCGTAATTAATGTGGAGAAACCAGAACCCTCATACACTGCTGCTGGGAATGTAAAATGGCTCACCCACCTTGGAAAACAGCCCTCATTACTTTCTTAATGGCATCCTTTGAGCACAAAACTTTTAATTTTGGTGAAATCGAAATTATATATATAAAAATACACACATATAAATATGTATTTATATATGTATAAATTTATATTTAATACAAATATAAATTTATTTATATTTTGAATATTTATTAAATATATTTAATAAACACAATATATTAAATAAAATTTATTAAATATAAATATTAAAACATAAAATTTATATTTATATATATGTATAAAATATATATGTATTAAAAAATATATATATAGGAAGTCCTAGAGAGAAAGAGAAAAAAGGGGTAGGAAGAACATACAAAGAAATAATAGCTGAAAATTTCCCCAAATTGAGAAAGTTAAGCACCGAATTACCATATGACCCAGCAGTGGCACTTCTAGATATATACCCAAGAGAACAGTCACACAGAAGCTTATTCACAAATGTTCACAGCAGCACACTTCATAATGCCAAGAGATACAAACAACCCAATGTCATCAACGGATGAACAGATAAACAAAACATGGTGTATCCCTACAATGGAATATTATCCGGCCATGAAAAGGAACGGAGTATTGATACACATGACAGTATTGATAAACTTTGAAAACTATATGCTAAATGAAAGAAACCAGCCACACAAGACCACGCATTCTCCATTTATATGAAATGTCCACGGTAGGCCATTCTGCAAAGACAGAAAGCATATCCGTGGTTGTCAGGCTGTGAGGGTGGGAGAAAGGCCAAGTGACTGCTGATAGGTACAGGCTTAGTTTTCAGCCTGATGGAAAGGTTCTAAAACCAATTTTGATGATGCTTGCTAACTCTGTGAACATATCATAAACCAGTGAATTGTGTATTTTAAATGGATAAATGCGATGGTAGATGGGTAGGATCTCAATAGGGCTGATATAAACATTAGAAAAGGGGAGACTGGAGAGGTGGGCAGGGAAGGCTAGCCAGATGGGCAGGGTCTTGCCGGCCTCATGGAGAGTCTGGCTTTGCCGCAGGCCAACAGGAAAACACTGGAGGTTACAAAGCAGGCAATTAGATGTGACCTGATTTATATTTTTAAAATATATGACCCCTTGCTCAGAGTAAATATTATTACCAACATTACTTCTCTCTTGACACTGCAATTCCAGTGGAATGAATTCATTAAATGCCTGTTCCGTAGCTTCCAGGATGTCAGTGCCCGTCAAGTGCTCCCCAGCTATAAGTCTGGGCCCAAGGAAGGCTGTGAAAAGATCCTGAAGAATCAGCCACATCCCCATCCTGCTTGCTGCGATGGTGGGCTCAGAAGGGCTGCCCCTTCTGCTCACCCTTAGTGCAGTTTGAGGAGGAGTGTGCAGAAAATCACACAGCAGGGGCATCCATCCTGGACCCCAGCCATCCTGACCTCTGCTATGTGCCTCTTTGACCCTGGTTATGGAAGAGAAAAACCTTATGCCCCCTCTGAGCCATTCCCTAAGTCGGCTTACTCCACAGCTGAAGACTCTTTCCTGATAATCTCCTGTGACTAGGTCCTCAGAGATTCCCAAGGCCTCAATAATGAAGGTTACTAACGTAGAATAATGAATATAATAATGAACGTTCTCAAAGTGAGTAAATACTTCTAAAGAAAAATTTCCTCTGTGTATTTGTGTGTGTGTGAGAGAGAGAGCGAGAAAACAGAGTCTCCAACAGCTTTTCTATGTGAGATCTGGCAGCTGCAAGCATGGAAGGAAGCAAACATCTCATTTTGCAGTTAACCTGTCTCATTCCATCATTTGTTGGCAGCCTTGGATGACATTAGTTCTGGGAACTGGCCATATGTTTTTGAAAAGATAAGGACTCTACCTCCAGATATATTGATGGCAATGAGATCATGACATGAGAAGCTGGGGTTGTAACAGTAAAACCTAGCATCAGGAATTTAGGACAGAGGTCACTCAAATGCCTTTAGGTCCGGAATGATAACATAACAGCGTGTAGCTTCTCCCTATTCAGACAGCAGTGAACAGTGGTTACGTGAGAGGTTGTGGCTCAAACACACTTCAATTAAAAAAAAATTAGATGTTATGTTAATTAGACCTAACCCAACTGATGGGCCCATTAGCCTCCAATTTGTAAGCCTTAAGATGGGCTTGCTGAATCACTTGTATTTTTTTTTATAATTTTTAAAGATTTTATTTATATGTCAGAGAGAGAGAGATAGAGTGCAAGAGCACAAGCAGGGGGGAGCGGCAGGTGGAGGGAGAAGCAGGATCCCCACTGAGGAAGGAGCCCATTGTGGGACTCCATCCCAGGCACCTCGGGTCATTACCTGAGCAGAAGGTAGACACTTAACTGGTTGAGTGTCCTAAATCACTTTTAATCCTGAAACCAGATTACAGAATGATAAAGCCCTCAGGTTTTCTTTCCTTTTCAGAATAAATCTTCGTAGTTCTCTGAATAGCTGCTAACTCGTTATTATCTCTATATTGTAAGTAAGAAATCCTCTTTATGGGAGGGTCTCTAATAGTGACAGATGAGGAGGGTGGTGCTGATCTGCGTGTTTTCCATGCCCCTGGCACTGGGCTAGGAGCTTCATATTACTTATTCTACTTTATATGCTTACCTTTTTAAAAAAATTAACATATAATGTATTATTTGCTTCAGGGGTACAGGTCTGTGATTCATCAGTCCTACAGAATCAATAGCACTCACCATAGCACATACCCTCCCCAATGTCCATCCCCCAGCCACCCCATCCTTCCACCCCCCTCAGTTTGTTTCCTGAGATGAAGAGTTTCTTATGGTTTGTCTCCCTCTCTGGTTTCTTCTTGTTTCATTTTTCCCTCCCTTCCCCTATGATCCTCTGTCTTGTTTCTCAAATTCCTCATATCAGTAAGATCATATGATAATTGTCTTTCTTGGATTGACTTACCTCGCTTAGCATAATGCCCTCTACTTCCATCCACGTTGTTGCAAATGGCAAGATTTCGTGGTTTTTTTGATGGCTGCATAATATTCCATTGTATGTATATACCACATCATTTTTATCCATTCATCTGTTAATGGACATCTAGGCTCTTTCCATAGTTTGGCTATTGTGGACATTACTGCTATAAACATTCGGGTGCATGTGCCCCTTTGGATCACTGCATTTGTATCTTTGGGGTAAATACCCAGTAATGTGATTGCCGGATCATAAGGTAGCTCTATTTTCAACTTTTTGAGGAACCTCCATACTGTTTTCCAGAGTGGCTGCACCAGCTTGCATTCCCACCAACGGTGTAGGAGGGTTCCCCTTTCTCCGCAACCTCGCCGACACCTGTTGTTTCCTGACTTAATTTTAGCCATTCTGACTGATGTGAGGTGGTATTTCTATATGCTTACTTTTTAAAATCCTCATGAAATAGACACCACTAGAAATCTATTGAACTTAACTGAGATGGTAACTGCAGGTCAGAAAAGTTAAATAACATATCGGAAACCACACAGCTCTATAGATTTCAGAACCTTCCAGAGAAAATCATTTAAATGAAACCCGCAGTCCTTTACTGTTGCCTTTTTTTGTGGGTTTCAGAATGTGTCCCAAGCATTTACATGAATTTCAATTCAAATTTTCCAATCAAGCCTGTGGATATAAACATTTATTAAAATATGTTTTTAAGGATAGTAAATACACAGATATTTGGTAAAAAAAAAAAACAGTAAAGTAAGGGGAAAAATAATGGTTCTAGCTGTAGAACTAAACTTGAACCTTTCAGACATTGGTCTAAAATGGGGATCAACAAACTATGGCACATATGCTAATCCAGACTGCCACCTGCTTTTATAAATAAGGTTTTATGGGAACACAGCTGCACTCATTCACTGTGTATTGTCTATGCTTGCTTTCACACTGTAACTGCTCACGGGAGAGGGTGTGATAAAGATGTTGTGCAAAACAAAGGTATTTACCATCTGACCCTTTATAGAAAAAGTTTGCTGACCTTGGTCTCAAAAAACCAACACCTTATACATAATACATCTACAGTTTCCCCAATTCCATAATCTCTCTTGCTGTGTTTTTCCCATGTGTTGGCAATGAAGCAAAAACCACTAAGGCAAAAAAAAAAAAAAAAAAAAAGTGCTTTGGTAAATTGTCTGTCTTACCTCCTGACCTAGCTAAAGGTCTCCTTTTTACTGGGAGAGGGAAACCAGTATTAGAAGGGTTAAGCCACTTGCCTAGGTCACAGAGCAGGTTGGGACAACACTGAATAACAAAACAAAACAAAAAACAAAAAAACTCTTCTCTACCCAGTGCTTAACACTGTGCTCTGTAGGTGGCATCTCTCAAAATCCTTGCAGCTGCCTCTGGGGTGATTACTACCATTGCCTCATCTGATAGAGGAGGAAAGCAGGGCCTAGACTAGGAAATTTCCCCAAATCATACAACATTCTGTGACCCCAAAGAAAGGGCTTCCTTGACTCTGTAGTATCAAAGCATCTTGAGCGAGCGCTCTGCCTTAATGCTTTCCTCCAGGACTTGGTGGAGTTCAAAAAGCAGGTGTGGCTACGGTGAAGCACTGAGTGTCCTGTGGACACCAAAAAGAGGAGGTTACATAGTCTCTGGACCAAGGTCCAGCTGCTAGAGCTGGAGACCCTAAGCACTTGCACATCAAATGCTTCAGCCTGCTGGATTGGGGGTGGCCGACAGAGCTTCCCAAGTCCCTTTGCTTCCAGATCATTGAAGGCCAGGTGAACTCAGTTTCCAACAGTAGCCCAGGAGAACCAGATTCTGAATTGGAACATGGACCCCCAGGTGGTTCTTGTATAAGCAGACGCCCGAGGGCCCCTCGGCGGTTCTCATATAAGCAGACGCCCGAGGGCCACTCCATAGATGATAAAAGACCGTTTCACCTCCAGAAAGCCAGGTAGTTGCAGACTGGTTTTCCGGGCCGGTGAGAGGAGTCCTGCACCTAGGTAGTCCTTTGAAAAAGGGAAAGTGGTGAGTAGCCACCCTTTGCTTTCAAAACACAGAAGGGAGGTGTCGACAAGGAGGTGGGAAAGGAAAAGAAGACGGTCCGCTTTCATCTCTTCTTCTGTTCTCAGCATGGGCCCCTCTGCTATGAGCACCACTTTCTGTGGCGGATTGAAGAAGGTGTCCCCCCACCCCCCAAGAGGTCCACATCCTGATTTTCAGGACAGGGATTTGTTCCCTTATATGGCAAAGGGATTTTGTAGATTAAGGTTATGGATCTGGAGATGGAGAGCTTCCCCTGGAGTGTCTGGGTAGATAGATTACCCAGTCTAATCAGGTAAACCTTAAAAGCAGAAAACCTTTCCTGGCTCAATTTCAGGAGAAGCCACAAAGCAAAGAGAGGTGGGACAGATTTGAAACACTTGAGACTTGACCTACTGGTGCTGGCTTTATGAAGTAGGAAGTGGCCCCTAGCTAAGGAAAAGCAGGCAGCTTCTAGCGACTGGAAACAGCCCTCAGCTGCCAGCCAGGGAGGAAACCAGGACCCCAGTTCTCAAACCACAGGGAACTAAATTCTGCCAACAACCCGAGTGAGGAAGGAAACAGATAATCCCCTGGAGCCTCCAGAAAGGAGCAAAGAAAACCTTGGTGACACTTTGATTTTGGCTTAGTGAGACCCGCATTGCCCTTCCGACCTGTAGAACAAGAAGATAATAAACTTGCCTTGTTTTTAGCAACTAAGTCTGTGGCCATTTTTTAGGGCAGCAATAGAAAATGAATCTGTCTTAGGAACAAAATGGTTTCTGTCTGTAGCTAGAAAGTGGTCCAGGTTGGAGGAATCAAGGGAGAATGAGGATGGAAAGGAAGCTTCATCTTGAGCCCCTTATGAAGATGAATATTCATGTCTGTGTTACTTAATCTTGTGGCAGATACCTTAAGTCTTGAGACATGTTCCTCATTATAATACTTCCCTGCTACCTAACCCCTGAAATGGGAGATCGGAAGAAAACTGAGAGCGAGTGCTGCATGGGGAGTCTTCCTAGGTTTATTGTCAACATGTTTGTGGAAGAACAGGATCCCTTCCTGACTGTAGAGCATCGGGGTCTGGGCTCCGAGCTCCTACTTGTGGTGGGGGCTGCATTTTTCAGGAGTACGGTGGTGCCAGACTAGGACCAGGCAGGGAAACTGGTTTTGCCCTTGGGTACAATTCAGGCCCTTGTATCTCCCACCGTCCTCCATAAGCCACTAACCATCCGCGTGCACCGTCCTATCTCTCAGCTAGCCCAGAAATTCTGCAGCAATGCCAGAGGGAGCGATGGTCACAGGTGACTGACTCTGTGCCTTCAGATTCGTCTCCTCTGTGGTCCTCTTGAACTATTCTTAGAATCATTGCCTTTGTTTCTTCACCCTGTGCTTATCATGCAGTGTTCTTTTTCCAAGAAGGGAAATAAATGCATTGTTTAATTTATGAGGATATAATACTATAATATTATATATCTCTGCCTGAAATGTATTCTTAAGTATTACCTTGGTCTGTACTTTAATTGAATTGGAGAGAGACGGCACACTGCCATTGTTAAGGTTAACGGCCCAATGATTTACAAGACAAGGCACATTTACTGGCAAATAGATTTTAGTAATTGTTCTGCTCCACGGTGAGAATAACAGCTTGTGCATTGATTCGTCATGTTCTGGAATTGGGGCTCACCTAGAGGAGACAGTGCTCAGGGTCCTGGAAACACAGACGAGGCTGTCTAGGATGGAGGAGAGGAGCCGGCCCCACAAACTCTTCCTGCTCAGAGGACTTTGCCTCAGGGAAGGGCTCAGTTTACCCTCAGGTGGAAGGAAGATGTTTTCAAGGTGAAGATGGTCTTTGGGTGCTACAGGGGTCAGAATTCAAACACACAACTATTAAGGGTTTGGTTTTTATTTCCTAATCCTGGGAAGATGAGCTATACCTGATACTCTAGACATTTCCATTGGAATGCAACTTGGCATTTCTAAGGGAAGGGGATAAACAGCTGGAGGAGGCTGGGGATATCTGCTTGGGTGCTTTGACCTCTTAGGAAAAGCTTACAACTGTATTTAGGACCAAGGTGGAAGTCCAGTTTTCAGGCTGACTGCCTCTGCTGTTTTGACACCCTTGCCTCAGTGAGGCCAAGATCCACAGAATTGTTTGTAAAGCCTGGCTACTCCGAACTTTTCTTGATAGGTCTGACTCTAATTTGCCTCTCCATCTCCGAGAATGTTGACAAAAGGTTACAAGTCCTGTCTCAGGAATGCCTCCAATTACCTTGCATTAACTGACAAACTCAAATGAGGGCATCAAAGCAGTATTGGACTGACGGTGGGGAGAGCTGTCAAGAGCAGAGACTCACTCCCCAATGTCACATGCGGGCCCCGGGCTCTGAGCCTCTGTGGCTACCGAGTGCAGGCCCTGTCCTGCTCTGGTCTGTCCTAGTCCTGGAGAAAGTGACTGAAAGGAGTCAAAACACAAGGACAGCTCTCTTTATCTTGTGTTTTCAAGGATGTCACTTCTATCAGGTATAAAGTATGTCCTCTGGAGTTGACTAGGACAGGCTATGAGAAAGAGGAGACTATGGGTAGAGAAAAGACCAACAGAATATCGTCCCACTTGAGAGATGTTGTTACTAAACAGGGAAGGGAGGATCATGCTTCTGGATGAATGTAATAACACATGTACACACAGTGACCTTTTTCTTTTCTATTCTTAAAAATCCTTGAAATGGTGAAATAGGATACTCGACTATCAGGATGTACAATGGTTACTGAAAGCTTGAGGACACTAAACGCTCCTGGACCCACCGCTCAGTTTCAGAAAACCTGATTGCCACTTTGTGTTCCCAGTGGCACCCTCCCTAGTCATGCCACCTCCTTTCCTCGCCCAGAGGGCACCCAGGGCACCCTCTGGATTTGGTACCATCACTTCATTTTTAAGAGCTGCTCTCTACATATCTCTACAATTGTTCAGCTGTATGTAGCTCCAGTAACGTCTTTAACATCCCATAGAGCTTTTCATAGTATAAGTCAGTGATAAGTGGCTTAACCACTCTCAAGTTGATGGAAGTTGGGGCCATTTCCAGGGCTTGGTATCAACATGACTGTGACCGCACATGACACTTGCAAGAGTTGTCTCAGGTGTCTAGGAGAGATTGCCAGGTGTGCACGTGTTCAGTGTCACTGCCTAGTGCCAAGTTGTATTCTACAGTGGTTGCTCTGACTTCTTTCACCAACTGTGAATGAACGTTGCGCCGCTCCCTACCCTGATGTTAGATGCTGTTAGTCCTTATGTTTTGATCATCTGATGGTGTTAAGGATATTTTATTGCAGTTTTAGTTTGTAATAAGTTTGGATTTTTTTGTAAGGTTGAGCAGCTTTTTTGGCTATTTTTTTTCTTCTGTGAAAAAAAATCTCTTCCTGAGCTTTTTCGTTTTTCTGTTGTTTTGTTCTTTTTTTAATTAAGTCACAGGAGCTCTTGTATATTCTAAATCAGTGCTGCCTGAGAGAAATGTAATGCAAGTCACTTTTGTAATTTAAAATTTCTCAATAGTCGATTAAAAATAGAAACTAGTGAAATTGGTTAAAATTTTGTTTAACTTGGTTTATATTTCTCCAAAAATACCTAAAATAAAAAATAAAATTACTGATGAAGACTGTCAAATCTGCAGGGTATTTTATACTCATGGTAAATATCAATTCAGGCTAGCCACAGTTCAGTTCCTCAATAACCACATGTCTCATGGCCATTGAGAACAACACAGGTCTCAAGGCAATGTCCCTTGTCAATCCTATTTTTTTCCCCAACCTGTAGCTATGTTGTTATTTTTTTCATGGTTTCTTTTTATGAACAGAAATTTTTCATTCTAACATGGTCACATTTGATCAGTCTTACTGCTTTAAAAAAAAAAAAAAATCCCAGTATGGTTAACATATGGTGTTACATTAGGTTTAGGTGTATAATACAATGATTCAACAATTCTACACCTTACTCTGTGTTCATCATGATAAGCGTGCTCTTAATCCCTTTTATCTTACTGCTTTTTTGCATTTTGTTTAAGAAATCCTTCTTTAGACTAAGGCAATTGAAGAATATTTTTTTTTTTTTTTTTTTTTTTTTTTTGTCCAGAAGTTTTAAAGTTCTGTTCTTCACATGTAAGGTCTTCATGTGTATGGAATCATTTTTTGTGTGTGTGTTTGTGGTATTTTCCATTTCACTTTTCTGTATAGTCAACCATCAACCTTTACTGGGCGGCCTGCTCAGTCCCACTGCTCTGCGAGCCAGCCTGCCAGCTTCCTATCAGGGAACCAGTCAGGTCTGGGACCCACTTGTCTCTTACATTGGTCTGTCTGTTTACCTCTTTTCAAATACCACACTTTCATTTTATTACTAACTTTACGGTAAGCCTTGTTATCTGATAGGGCAAGTCCCTTGGCTGGCTTCTTTCTTAGAAATTTCTTGGTCTCTTTGGCCCTTTGCTCTCTGATATTAAGTATTCAAATGTGTTTGTTGTGCTCTGTGGAAATCCTTTGACCCTTCCATTCACATAGACCAGTGGTGTGAACTCGGATGTGCCACTTTGCCTCTCTGGCCTGTCTTTCCATCTGTAAAATGAAAGCAGCATGTTTGTTTCTTACAGGATTGCTTTGAGGATTCAAGAAAGTAATGCATGAAAAGTTCCTAACACAGTGCCTGACACATGGGAAATTTTCAATAAGTGAATGAGTGGGTTTGTTATTGTTAGAGCTGAGATGTGGCCATCCCATTGTGGGGAATGCAGGCATCCTGACAGGAAGGCAGGTTTCTAATTATGTGGGGCTGTAGCACGTGAGCTACAGACTTAGTACCACCTCGGTCCTTTCCTCACATTTTAATGAGGACTTTTGTGCTTAATACCAATAATGTATATGTACAGCCCTTCACACTCCTTAAAGGTTTGTACTTGGTTATATTTGGATTGTTCAGAAATCTTGAGAGCAAGTAATGGTGCACATATTTGGAAATAAGAGACTGGAGCTTCTAATAAGCCTTGGAAGCTCTATCAGGGCACTGGGGTGGAAGTAATGAGGCCCAGAATCGTCTACTCCACCACCTACATGCCAGCTAGTGACCAATATGATAACCTGTGGAGGAGGAGGTGAGGGCAGGCTTGCTAGAGAAAATCTAGGACATCCAGTTACATTTGAATCTCAGATAAACAATGAAAAAAAATTTTTTTACTATAAATATGTCCCAAATATTACATGAGACCCACTCATACTGAAATTTATTCACTTATCTGAAATTCAAATTTAACCAGGCATCTTGGGTTTTTTTATTTGCTAAATCTGGCAGTGTTAGGTGGGGGGCATTGCTGTCACTTCTTCAAATTTGAATTCTGCTCTAATGATTGAGCACACAAATTGTCCTTAGATGGTGTATAATCTAACACCTTCTTTTGGCAAATGTGGAAATTGATATCCAGAGGCTCAGCATTGGTTAACCACAGAAACTGGATGATTCTAGGTTTTGTGTTCTTTTAATGCTTCTAAATGTGCAAAATTATACAGCCAACTTTTCATTATCCTCCTCCATCCTGGAGTGGTAGAGACCTCTACCACATGGACTGTAAACTTTGGTCATGGGCAGGTTCTGTGACAGGCTCCAGGTCTGCAGGTCAGTATCTGGTTACCTGGTGAGTTAACTCAGGTGTGAAATGCTCTGGGTTCTAGAAAGTTTCAGGCCTGGATTTGAAGGTCATAAAGTTGAATGCCCTGCCTTTGAGGACCTCTGTTGAAATGATTGCTTTGTCAAAGCCTTCAGTTACTAGAGTGATAGGGACTGGAGAAGCAGATAAAAGCACCGAAAAAATGAAGAGGGAATGATGAAGGAGAAGGAAGGATGAAGAGATGAGGGAAGCTACTGCTCCTTCCTAGCATCTGGAGGGGCTAAACGACATTATGGCAGAGAAGCGGGGCTCCACTGAGAGAGTCAAGTGGTATATCAAGTGGTATAATACTTAATATCAGAATTTTTTTTTTTTTTTTTTTCAAATGAAGAGCCTTAGTCAGAGAAAGGGTTCCCACGAGCCTTTTTGATGAAGAGTCGCATTGCTGGAGTCATTTAAAACCAGAACTGAACAAAGTAATGGTAAGCGAACTGCAGGAAACACTCCCCTTTTGGGACAGACTTGATCATCTGATCGATCTTTCTTTTCTCTGTGCCCATGAATCACTGGTTCATTGAAAACATAATGGTTAAATGCTCTCAGGGAACCAGAAATTGAAAATTTAATTGAAAGTAATTTTCATACAAGTGAAGTAAAGTTTAGAAATTCAGTGTGTGTGTGTGTGTGTGTGTGTGTGTGTGTTTTAATCCAGGGTAGTGTGAGCAACTAGTCTCAAAATCCGTCCAGACGAAAGCTTTGTTTCCCCCTTGCTGAGCTATTCCTATTCCTCACCTCTAGTTTCAAATTATTTTTATGTGACACTTGGATGATTTTCCCTCTTTGACTTCATTTTTCTAACTAAATAGTCTTCAGGAAATAGATCGCCGGGCTTAGTTGGAAGCTCTAAATAAACATTCACAGTATCTATGTGCTATAAAATCACCTCCTCTAGGATGCCGATCCAAAGCATAAAAATTGCCCTCCTGGTGCTAGATGCTAAGCCTGGTTGATCTTCCCAATTTTTTGACTGCAAACCTGAAAAACAAACCCACCTGTTGTGGAGAAACATGAGGTGTAGGCGCACGTTAGATGAGCGTGCATGGTTTTCTTTCTTAGCAGAGAGCCTCGCAGGAGATGAATCGCATAAAAACTCTACCTTTTAGCAAGCTTTCATTGCTGTGACATTATTTTCCTGCATCAGTTCTAATATTCCTGGTAATAGAGGTTTTTAAAAGGCAATTTGGGGAGCAGCTACTAGCTTTTGCTCTGTATCCTGCATGCCTTCTATGCAATGAATTGCCAGATGGACATTCTCGGGATTCTCCCTTTCTCTCCAGCCCTACCCCTGCAGCCCCATGGGCCTCCCCTAAGGCTCTCACCACATACCCCCTTGCATCTCACTTGCTGTCTTGTTATGTGGCTGCAGCCACATGAAGCTTCCCGGAGCAGAGCCTTGATCCTATCTCCCGCTCAGAAATTAGTCCATAGCTCCCTGTTTTCTGGGAGGTGTTTTCCCAAACACGAGTCTTTCACGCGCCTCCATTATCTCGGCTGTTCCCCTCTATCTCTGTGCTGTTGTTTAGTTCATATTTATCTTTAAACGGACTGACTTTTTTCCCCCACTTAAATGTATTCTAAGGGGAAACTTTATCTCTAAGTAAATGGGAAACCAGTACCATCATAAATAGAAGTGAACAATAGATACAATGAAAGCAAAACAAAACCAAGTAGTATCTTCTAGCTAGATAGTACTGCCAGAGGCTATAAGCCGGAGGCCTGCTCACTCTCCCAGTGCTTGCTCTTTCTCAGCTTACAAAGGTGAGTGATTTTTCAGTTATCTTCCATTTGTCCCTCCAGATGCGTTTTCTTTCCTTCTCCTTGCTCTCTGCCCCCAGGAGGCTGAACCCTATGGACAAATCCATGGGCTCCTTTGCCTTCTGGTTTCCACTGGGGCTCAGCCTATAGGAGCCCAGCAGGGTATATGAGGAGGGGAGGGTATGGATCCAGGGCTTTGTTCTTCATTTCCCTAGCCTCATAGTGTTCTTGATCAAAGGTTACTGCTTGTGGTTTTTAATTTTTTATTATTTTTTTTAATAAAGATTGTATTTATTTTAGAAAGAGTAAATGTGAGCTGGGAGAACAGGGTGGGAGGGAGAGGAAGAAAGAATATGAAACTGTAACACGGGGTTCCATCTCACAGCCATGAAATCCTGACCTGAGCTGAAACCAAGAGTTGGATGCTTAACCAGATGCTTAACTGACTGAGCCAACCAGGTGCCCCAGTTATTGCTTATTTGAAGGCGCCTTCTTCTATATGGCTCCCCTCTCCTGGATTATGGCAAGCTCTCCCACTTCTTGACCCTTAAGGTCTAACATTGGTGACAAACGATTTTACTAGCCCTGGGTTACTGCACTGCCCTTATGCCCTATACCTGTGCTTTGTCAATAGTCTCTTAGTCAACCCTTCCTTGGATTCTCCCACTTGGTAGATCTCAACTCTCTATGGAGACCCTGACTAATACAGTTGTCAGGAACTAGACATTCTAGATCTGTATCAACTGAGAACTTTTTGGGCTCATTAAAGATTGGAGTTGGGTGGAGTGATAAACTGTCTGTATCCCACTTCCCATTGTGGTGCATACCACTGACACATGTGTTCCCCCTTCTAGGACATACCTTTCTATGGAATAAACTCATGTTCTCTATGTGGGATTCAAGCTAGAGTCTTGTTCACCCCTCTCATCCTATTTGTTTCCATATACCCTTTGTTACAGAGGAATGAACATCCTGCTGTATTTTGTTCTTCCCCCATGATTGCTCACCTTTGGTCTGTATTGAGGCTGATTCTTATTAGAAAGCACCTTCTCTGTCCCCACAGTGAATCTGGTCCCCGTTCTGATGCTGCCTTCTTTACCAAGGCCTCAATGACCTGCTGGTCTCTCCTTTAGTGCCAAGTGGCTCTCTTAATATTGTCTCCACTTCAACAAAACCCTGTATGTCCTTCCTTCCATGTGTCTCATGGGTTGCTGAGGAGCAAAGAGTTGGCTCTAGGATGACTTGCGACTCCTATGCTGGTGTGCTAGTCTCTTGGACCCACCTCTGACACCAACTGGCTCCTTCTCTTTGGAGTCTGTCATGTTCTTGCTTATATTATGATCACGCCTTTTCTCCTGTACTGTATGTAAGTCTCCATTCATTAACTTAACAAATGGTGATTAAAACAAAGTTCCAGGTACATGCTGGGTGCTGGGCATACAGTGATATGTGAAACAATATCCATGTCCCAGAGAGCTAAAGGCCTAAGGAAAACTGAAGAAACCATTGGAAACTGAACCCTCCTAAGGAAGCCATTAAGTTTAGTATCTCCATCAATAATTTATTTATACAGAGACATAAATAAGCAATGCATAATAGCCATTGGTTTACCATTGGGGATGAAACTGCCCTGTGTTTTGAGGTTACCCTCCTTAGGAGGTGACTTATATACCCCCCTCAAAGGGTTATTATAAAGAGACAATATACTACATATAAGGGCTCTTAATGTCTAGCACCAAGTAAGTTTTCAGTATATATCAGCAGTGGTAGTTGGAGTGGAGGAGCCACAAGACAGTAAAAGCCCGGGCATGGGCTCTCTAAGAAAATTCAAGATTCAGATTTGCTGTAGACCACCTGGGTTCAAACTCCTAGTACCAAGGACTAGTACCTAATTCCAAGTGCCAGGGCTGTGATTACAAACAAATGTGGAGGAAAACACAAACCCGAGCAGGAGCTATAGAAGGAGCTCAAGGCATTCAGGAAAAGAGCTGCCATAGAGCACAAGTTAACCTAGAAAATTTATAAACATTCTACTAAGATTCTGCACATGCAGCATTTTTTGGCTCACTCTAGAACTGATGTAGGAACACAGGATTATATAGGTTGTCAACATATACTCTCAGTATTGAGTCTGCTTTGGGTATGCAACACCACCAGCCTGACTTAAGGATGGTGCTGGGTGCAGTCTATATCTTAAAGAGACTCTTATTCCCATCCTGAGAGAATTTACTACCAAAACATTAACATAAGGCCTAATCTTTTTCTCTTGATCAGAGCAATGTGGCCTGTAACTTGGGTAAGATAGTAGAAATAACTCTACCTCTCTAATTTGAAGTCCGAGAAAGTGTTAGTTTTGGTGATTGCCCTGGGTCTTTCATCTTGGAGAATGATGTGCAGAATCCCTATCCTGGCTTCTAGAGAGAGTCTGGCTCATCAGAAGCTCATGGATATCTTTCATGCTGTCCCTCTTAAACTGCGAGAGCCCGAATGTCCTCAATAAGCATCACAGCTTTCTCTTTAGGCATCTATTCTGTCTGACCAACAGTGTGTGGATAATTTACATTTTATTAGCTCATTCTGAGAAGAACTCTCAGAAGTGGGTTTACTTCTCCCGTGTAGCATGTGATGAGTCTGAGGTCCATGGAGATCAAATGTCTTGCCTAGAGAACACCCAGATGGTGAGTAGAGGGGGATCCAGTCCGCTCTGTGCCCAAGCTCACTCTTTCTACTTGCTCACATTGCCTCTCAAGATGGTTTGAAGTTCAAAGTGTTTGATTAGGCTGATCTGACATAGTATCTACTCTTATCAGCTCGAATTCTGTTTACTGCCTCTTCACTACAATGACAGATGTGCTAAAGGTGACTCTGACCCATTGCTGTGTCCTGACAAGGACAAATATGAGAGAGACCTGACCAGTGAGGAAAGTTTGCATGTTAGATTACAAGGAGGGGCTCTGAATCACCTCCCACAGCTCTTCTGTACCGCGGTGCCATCCAGATCTGTTTTTTCCCTCATTTGTAACCACCTCTCCCACCAGACTAAACTCCACAAGGCAGGGGCCATAACCATGGTGTTCACCCCTCTGTTCTTGGTGCCTAGCAACAAATATTTGTTGAACGAATGGATTCTATCTGAAGTGGTAATTTACATGTAACACACATGATTTAAATCTATTTGCCTGAATTTCTCAGCAGATAGTTCTGTCCTTTTTGACATGTTGTCTCCTGGTTTGTATAATTTATTCATAAGGTTCTTCTTAGCCTACTAATAAATTCCTGTGGGACTTAGTCTTTTTATATGCTGTGGAATCCACCACCATAAAGTGTTCATAAGAAATGACTTTAGAAAATATTGTTTGTGGCTATGCTGATTATGAATTTCTGAATACTTATGTCTGGGCTTCTCTTTGTCTCTGAATATACAATGTGGGATATTGTCATCTCTTTGTATTAGGACATGTATAGGATCTGATTTTCCAAAAACAGTTGGGAGGTAGCAGGAGAGGGAAAGCTATCAGAAATCTGCACTTTCTCACACACACACACACACACACACACACACACACACACACACACACACACACTCACACACTTCACATACCTAGGAGGTAAATTCTTGGCATAGATTTTAACAAACACACTGTTTGCCTATGTGTCTAGATGGTAAGATCCATGAATAGGGCCCCGCATCTGTTGTAGGCAGGGAATTCTAGCCCCAGGTCTTGCTACTGCCATGAAACCTGAGGTGCTTTCATTTTTGTCTTCATCCCCTGACAAAATGGAGACATACCCACATGCCAACTGAGAAGTCAGGTTATTGGTGAGCTTGCAGCCACCCTACTTGCTGGCCTCCCTCCACCCACCAAAACAGAGCAAATGCCTAACAGGAGAAGGGCCTCTGGTGAGTTTACATCCATCAGTTTCTGACTTCTGCCAACTGACTTAGCAAGTGTTCTCAAAAGTCCTTCATTGCCTCCGTGGATGTGAAGAAACCCTATACAGTTCAAGGGTCTGTGAAATCATGTGAAACAGGATTGAAAGCCATTCTGGCAAAGCAATTGCAATTGGAATTAGCTATGTCACCAAGCCACATCCTGGCTTAAATGATGTTATTTATACCCAACCGCACTCGACAAGTCCCAAAGCTTTCTGTCAAGCACCGAAATCTGACCATAGCATTGACTCTTAGTCCCTCTCCTTTGTGTGGGAACAGAAAGAAAGGCTTTTACAGACTTCTGTGTTGGAGCCCAGAAGGAGTACATTTCTCACAGGAAAATATCCCTAATATTGAAGTGGGTGAAATCCTTGGGAATTCTGACTATGGTACACAAACATAGAGTTACAGATTAAGAGGCAGAAAGAAGAACGGACCTTGGGGCGCCTGGGTGGCTCAGTGGGTTAAGCCTCTGCCTTCAGCTCGGGTCATGATCCCAGGGTCCTGGGATCGAGCCCCACATCTGGCTCTCTGCTCAGCGGGGAGCCTGCTTCCTCCTCTCTCTCTGCCTGCCTCTCTGCCTGCTTGTGATCTCTCTCTGTCAACTAAATAAATAAAATCTTAAAAAAGAAAAAAAAAAAACGGACCTTGCCTTCTTGTTCCTTGTTCTTTTTCCTCTGGAAAAAGGAAACCCAAGTATGTACATATCAATAAATAGCATTTCTAAGTCTCCATGTTTTTAATCCTTAAACGGGAGGAAAAACACCAATTGCCCAGGATCAGTGAGGGGCCCCATGAGAAGATGCATGTAGGGCTCTTAGCACAGCCTGCAGCAGGTAATATCCTCCCACCAGGTAGCCAGCACTGCACCTCTCAGGTATCGGGGAGGGTGTGAAAAGCATGCATGCATATGTGTTAGGTGTGTAGACCATAGAAACCAAAGGGTAGGATAGATGTCAGGAGACAAGACCTGGTCACCTCTAGATCATTCTCAGGTGGCAATAGGCGCTGGGGTTCCAAGCCAGAGTGCCTCTTCCATGACCATTCATGCATCATGGCACATGAGCTCCTATAATGCATTTTCTCTGGGGCCCTGAAGGTTCCACGTGGCCTCTTAAACTGGAGACTAAAACCATAATAGTAGCATTTTAATGCCTCAATTTGCTGTTTGATGATTTTACTATTTGGCTTATATATTTTTTGTGCTTTGTGCTTATGGGTTTGTTGTTGTTTTTACTGGGAGTGGGGTAGAAGTAGATCTAGAACTTTTGTATTTTAGTGACCTGAAACCAGAAATTGTTTTAGAGTAGCTAATAAAAAATACCTATTTCACAGGTGCATGGGTGGCTCAGTTGGTTAAGCAACTGCCTTTGGCTCGGGTCATGATCCTGGAGTCCTGGGATGGAGCCCTGCATCAGTCCCCCTGCTTGGCAGGGAGCCTGCTTCTCCCTCTGATCCTCCCCCTTCTCATTCTCTCTCTCTCATTCTCTCTCGAATAAATAAGTAAAATCTTAAAAAAAAAAAATTCCTTCAAAAAAATACCTACTTCTCACTACTGCTCTGAAAGTAACATTGATTGCCTTCTTGATAATGAAAGAGTATACTCTCTAAATTGGTCAGACTTTTCAACCATAACCCTGTATTAGAAGACTCTCTGGCTCACAGTTGAGATACCAGTAGCCATGCTTTGGGCAGAATCCCTGCCCTAATGATTCAAAAATCTTTGCCCCAGTCCCCTAATGCTGAAGAGGTTAAAAATTTGGAGGGTCTGAGCCTGGGTCTAGGAGAGTAGCCCGAACAGTCTGCCAAGTGCACAGTTGTTTGGAAGAATCAATGTTTAGCTGAAAATTTCATGCAAGGCTTTCATCTACTTCCATTCTATATTCATGTTTGTTCTAATATTGATAGTAAAATGTTTAAGTTATTACCCCACCCCCCCATTACACAAAAACTTTAAGTACAATTAGTCTACAGTTTCATTGCCAGATAGAAGAGATGGGAATGACTTATTAGAAACTGTAAGTCTTAAATTCTTAATCACCCCTTTATTCCATGTTCAAATTAAACCTTGCCTCTAAGAATAGATAGGGAAGGAACTTAGGTATGGTTTTTGTTTGTTTGTGTTTTGGCGGGGGTGGGGGGGGGGAGTCAGGAGCATGCTTCTAAAGTCTTGATAAGTGATAACCTGCCCCATGACTGCTGTTAACATCTTGGGGAAGAGCCCTGTGTTGGGCTAAAACAGGAAGAAATTCTGGCCTTGGTTATGATTCACTTATTTAGAGACAAGCCCCTGCCTCCAGGTCTCATTTAGGCTGTGACAATGAAAAATACAGATGTGTCTATATAGTAAAAGTTTGAATGACCTTTATCAGGCAACTTGCCTTGGATTGGGTAAGCAGGGAATCTTCATTGTGTGTTCAGAGGTGCTATTCCAACCCTCCGATGTGTAGAATGAAACAGCTGTAATTCTGTCCACGGTAACTTTATTCATTGAACAAATAGTAGCCTACCATATGTTAGGTCCTAAGAATACCAGCAAACCAGTAACACCAATGAACTATATAATCAGGATCTCTAATCTGATGGAGCTCACATTCCAGAGTAGGGGAAAAGGTGATAAAGAAGTGAACACATGAAATAATTTCAAAAACTGAAATAAAAGAAAAATCCCAAGGATATAACTGAGTTTGCCTACTTTTGCTTGGGAGGTCAAAGACAAACTTTCTAAGGAGGCATCATTTAAATCAAGATTTTAATGATAAGAAGGAACCATGCATGTGACTATGAAAGAGAAGGGTTCTCTAGGTAAAGGGAAACCCTAGTGCAAAGACCCTGAGGTAGAACTAGTTTAGGTGATTCTTTAAGGAGTCAGGAAAGCCATGGATCCTTGGCTAGCTCCTTGAAGATTATGACACAAGATCAAGTGGTGGGGATAGGCAGGGAGTAGATAACGGCAGATCTTGTTGCCGTGGCAATATGTTTGGCTTTTATTGTGACAGCGGTTGAGAACAGCTGAAAGATTTTGAGCAAGCAAGACATGATATGAAGAGTTTCAGAAGATCACACTAACAGTTGTGTAGAAGCAAACTTTCAGGATTCAGGTGGGAGTAGTGGTGGCTTAGACTAAAGTCGCCACAGGAAGGAGGGAGAGAATTGGGTGAGATAGAAATATGGAAGTGAAACCTATCAGACGCCATGATGGATTCAAAAGAGGAATCAAATAATGCCTAGAGTAGTGCCATCCTGTAGAAATAGATTGGAGGCCATACCTATAGCTAAGTTTTCTAGTTGCCACGTTAAAAAAAGGTAAAATCAGTTTGGAAACACTCTAGTTATATTGACCTAAATAAAACGTACTTCAATATGTAATCAATATAAAAAGTGTTACTGAGAATTTTGAATGTATATATTTTCAAACTATGTCTTTGAAATCTGATACACATTTTGCATTTCTCAGTTCAGACCAGCTCCATCTTCTCGTTCTCAGTAGCCAGTGTACTGCAGTGTAGGCCTGGTTGTCTTATCTCAGAGCACACTAGAACCTAGTGTGGCACTCTGACCAGGACTTTGTCCCTTCTGGCAGCAGTTTTCTTCCTCCTAATAGGGAGGAAGGCTGACTCATGAAAACCCTATTCGTCTTCTATCAACCTCTACAGAAACTTTGTGACTATTTAGTCCCTGGGACAATGGGCATGACCCTACCTTACAGAGGATGGGCTTCTCCATTCATAACAGTGTTTGGAAGATAAGATCTTGGGATTCTCCTGTCTAGCCTTCTCTGGAGCCTCCAGGTTTGTGGATCTCTTCTTGCCACAGAGTCCATCGTGAGCAGCTAATATCCATAGGAAAGAAAAAACTGAAAAGGACTTTATATAAATTGTGTGTTTGGACCAAGGGAAGGCAAATGACTCCATGGGATTTTGTAAACAAAATGTTGGCATAAACTCAGCAAATTTACAAGAACACGAAAAAGCAGTATATACTCACACGGTGGGCAGCAATCTCCTTTAACAGTACATCATATTTCATGTTAATTTTGTTAGTGTTAATTAACTTAATGTTAATTTTAATAGTTTTGCAGTTTTGTTCTTTTCAAATTCAAGTATATGCTTTATAGTTCTATCAGAACTATTATACTTTTAAATATATCTAAATATGTGCAAAATGAGTAAGCAGATCTTGGGAGTCCATGTGAAAAATTTTCTTTTAAAAAGAAATCTTTAAATTCACCAACTAGACTGAACACTATTCAAAGTGGTAAACATTTTCAATAAGATGAGTGGTCAGATGTTCCTGAAATAACCTACCATTGCTGGACCCTGTGCCCGTGAGCTGTGCCTTCACAGTTATAACTAAAGGCCAATTCTATGGCCAGAGCAATTAACTACAGACCTCAGGGAGACTTTAGTTCTTAATTTGGGTACGCTGATACTTTAGTACCATTTTGCCTTTGATGCCATGTTCACTTTTAATTCTTTAATGTCCTATCAAAAAGTCCTTTTAGCTCATAACAATGCAAAGTGAAAGTACCATATTTTTTGGCTACCTCAAGGATTTTGGAAAAGTTCCTAGAAATCTCACCACCTTTTGAAAAAAGTTATTTCCATGGGGATGTATTTCTGAGTTTTATGTATTTTTAGACTAAAACTTAAGATATTTTAAGTGACTTCCGAAATACCAAAGAATTTGCAAAATCTTTAAATTTTTATAAATATATTTATATATCTTCTATAAGGATCCTCTGCAGAAAATGGCTTAAAATAATTTTAGCTCCAAAGATGGTCCAGCTGTCATCTTCATAACCTAAACCAGTGGTTCTCATCCTTTCGATGTATAAGGTATCGGTGAAACTTGCTTAAAAATTCAAGCTCCAGGTTGGCTCCCACAAAAATCTCCAGTTTACTCCCTCCCCAGAT
This sequence comes from Enhydra lutris kenyoni, assembly GCF_002288905.1. Classification (NCBI taxonomy): domain Eukaryota; kingdom Metazoa; phylum Chordata; class Mammalia; order Carnivora; family Mustelidae; genus Enhydra; species Enhydra lutris. The sequence goes on from NW_019154094.1 coordinate 16,549,739, forward strand.
GGGAAACAGAGCTAAACCTTGTGAGTCACACTGTCTGTTGGGATTGGAGCAGCTACTTGCTCAGAGAGAACCTGGCCCTTCAGAATAACAGTGGACATTATTACTGAGCCCCTACTTTGTTACACATTAATACACTGGATCCTTACAAGCTCATTAAGTAATTTGCTAGTGTTTTATGAATATTGCAGATGAGGAAACAAAGGTTTAGAAGAAGCAAGCCCCTTATCCATTGTTTAACACCTAGTGATGAACAGAGCTGGGTCATAAAGCCCTAGTCTGATTCTTAAGGCTGCTTCTCCATCAGGTTTCTTGACAGGTAAGCATTCATGCAGGACCCCTGAATTCCTGCTGAATCAACTGAGCTAATCTAAGGGGCACCTTGGTTGCAGATTATTTCATTTCTAAACCTGTGATTTTGGCTGGCCACACAAAGACCCGTTTGGTTCTGGCTTCACAGTTTGCTTACTTGGATTCTCTACATCCCTGATCATCCGTTGTCTTTCCTATATGGCCTCTGTTAGACTTGTCCTCAAATCCAGAGTCTCTGCCCTCCATTGTTTTTTGCATGAGTGAGCTTGACAAATGTTCTCATTTGAGAAGGCAAGCTGCCTCCCTGTGCTTGGTTTTTTTTTTTTTTTTTTTTTTTTTTAAAGATTTTATTTATTTATTTGACAGAGAGATCACAAGCAGGCAGAGAGGCAGGCAGAGAGAGGGGAGGAAGCAGGCTCCCCTAGAGAGCAGAGAGCCCGATGCGGGGCTCGATCCCAGGACTCTGAGATCATGACCTGAGCCGAAGGCAGCGGCTCAACCCACTGAGCCACCCAGGTGCCCCCCTGTGCTTGGTTTAACGTGAGCTCAGAAGAGTGGCATTGCTGGATTTAGTATTAGTCATCAAAGCTTTGAGCTCATGCTGGTCTAAGTAATTGTTCTTTTTAGACTCAGATTAAAATCACAAATTTAAGAGTCTTAAGACTCGGCTGCCTCAGGATGAAGGGGGCAGTCCATGAGGGTTAGGAAGCCCTTCCCAGTAGTGGCAGGCTATAAGTATGGATGAATGGCTATCGGTTTTGACACTGCTCCTTTAAGAAAAGACAGGGAAGATAGAGGAAACCTTAACTAGACTTCAGTCTAGTGCTGCCAGTAATCTTATCTGACTTGTTGGCAACTCACATTGGCTAATGTATCGTGTTGGATAAATGGGTCTCAGAGTGCTTTTGGCGGTCTCCTGATGGGCAGTGAGGGGGTCTGTGAATAGGACCAACATCCATCCATGAATACAGTCATGAAAATCTAGAAGCTAATTAGAAAATAAAAAAACTTGTCTGAATTAAAGCCATGACAAATTCGGTCTCTGAGTTCTCTCCTTACTGCTTGGAAAACTGGCTTTCTCAGCTACACTTTCCTCCTGTGGAGGAGCACTTCTCATGGAAGTACATCATTCTTTCAATATCCGCATAAATGGTGTGGCTTTGAAAGGTGTGTGAGAGTGGAGCATCAGATGTGAATCATCTAGGCATGGACAGAGGAGAGGAGACAGGTGTGCGCAGCAGTAGTAACATAAGAGCCCACAGGAAGGATGATGAGCTGTGATGGGGAAAAAAATATATCCATACAGGAGGTTTTCACCTTTTCCTGGTACTTTAAAGATTTTTTTTTTAAGATTTTATTTATTTATTTGACAGAGAGATCACAAGTAAGCAGAGAAGCAGGCAGAGAGAGAGAGGAGGAAGCAGGCTAGGCTCCCCACTGAACAGAGAACCCAATGCAGGGCTTGATCCCAGGACCCTGAGATCATGACCTGAGCCGAAGGCAGAGGCTTTAACCCACTGAGCCACCCAGGCGCCCCTTGTTTTTGTTTTTGATTTTGTCTTTTTTTCCTATGCTGGCTCAGTTTTCCTTTATCTTTAAGGAGAGTTTCTTTATTGATCCAACTTATAAGCTTTTGTGATACAACTTGGGGGTTAAGTGTGTGTGTGTGTGTGTGTGTGTGTGTGTGTAATACACACATGCATGTGTACATGCATAGAGATATACACTTAGATGTGTAAATGTAAATGCCCAATATGCGTATGAATGTATGTCTGTACATACAGAGCTACACGTGTGTTCGTGTATAGATATTTGTCTCTTATGATCATGTGACCTAGGGATCAAAGAAAATTTCTGGTGGACACTGGAGAGTAAGGGATTTAGAGAAGTCCTGGAGTAGTTGTGGAGTTCATGAATTTGAGAGAAGAGGGTTTTAAGAATCACTCTGGGCTATAAATTAGGGTTCTGTTAATGTGCTCTAGTGGACCTGTGTCTCTCCAACTTTGACCTCGCACTGGAACTGAGTCACGTGGGGCCCTACATCATATTGGATTTACAGAAACCTGGGTTACTACCCTCATCCCTGACACAAATAGCCCCTCCCCAGGCATGCTATATACATTTTACTTCATGGGTGAACATGATTGGCAGGTAGGATATCAGGAAAATGGAAAGAATTCTTTGTAAAATCAAAAAAAGTTGAAGTTGATTTCTCCAGAAAAACACATTTCTTTTATAAGCATTCCCACAGACACAAATGGAGGTGCTATCAGAGAAAGATAAGGAAAATGAATCGACTTATCCATCCAGTCAGCTCCCTGCACCTGGGAATTCTGCTTATGAGAATATTTTCTTTCCAACAAGTATCCCCATTTTAGAGAAAGGGACAAAAAAGAAATGAGCTGTGAGACTGCATTTTTGTTGCTAGTAAGAATGAAGATTCTAGACCAGAAAATATTTTTGGATGAGTTGTTTTGACTTTGAGTTGGGTATGTTCCATAAAAAGGAATGTGCTGTGTGTGTGCACTCATGCATCATTTACTCGGTACCCCACTCCTGTATTCTACCTCCCAGGAAATATTGATTGATCTCCAGTAGCAGGGCTGAAACCTGGTCATAGACCTAAGGATCCAGAGCTTTGTTGAATTATTAAGCTGGATTTTATGGATCTTCAAGAATCATTTATAAAATAACTTGGTGGAAGATTTAAAAATTATGGCACTTTGTAACAGACTATATGAATTCAGAAAATTGTTATTAGTCAATTCTATCTTTAGATTTCCCTCAAAACTGGATTATATATGCTTTGTATTTACTCATGTAGAAGTTTGCTTTGTGGAAGATACACTATAAATATTTAACAAACTGGGAAATAATAAAACAGTTCCTTGTGTGACAGGAAAAAAAAGTGTTTTTGTGTGTGTTCACACACACATGCAGTCCTAATTAAATTAATTGCTTATGGAGAACTGTTTCTCTAAATATTTCAAGCAGGAACAAACTATAACAGCAGGAAGAAACTCAATTGAGGGGTGCATGGCACTATCTAAAAAGGGTGAGAAATCACTCTGTCAAATGAGAGAATTAAAATTAAACAGGTATCAAAATTACATACTGCTTGGAAGAGTGACTTACACTAGGAAATTGACTATCAGGCAGGGGGTATGAAAGTTAACTGCTGTCGCTGTAATTTCATCCTGCCACCAGGTAACTACAGTTGCAGTCGACATGCTAATAGCAACAAAGGGGGCTGTCTGCTGCACACTCAGAAGGAGCCAGCTGAGGAGCCATCTGGGTTCTTTAGTAAAGAGTCAAGATTTCTTTTCAGCTCTTAGAACACCACTACAATTCTAAAGGACAGCTACTGAAGAGCAGTGAAGTTCTTTGTATCTACTAATATCAATTACAATAAAAAAAATTCCCTGAGAAACATAGGATGAATGAAAGCACCCTGTATATGGTGAAACTTAGGGGGAAAACTTGCCGCACTTATAGTAGAGCACTATAAGCAGAGTTCCTAGTTGCCACAACTGGTAATGAGCCATTAGCAAAAGGTCTTTGTCCATAGGGCTGTTGCAGAGAGATGTCCTGCAAGGGTGTTTCCCACAACTGCTGAAACTCTTTCTTAGTCCACCTAAGAAAGCTTATTAGTTAGTGGTCTCTTGTAGGCATAATCTATAACTCTAATATTTCAAATAAGAATATTTTGCATTACTAGTGCTGAGGACTTAAGGCACTCCTCCCAGTGGGCTGAGACCGCCCCCCCCACCACCTCCACCCCCAGACTGTGACCATACTGCAGCTAAGAACCATTTTTCAAGATGGCGGGGGGAATCATTTTAAAGCTTCTGTCTCTCCTAATGTGGGCTCCCACACCACAGATCCAATGCCTTTGTTTGAAATGTAAATAGAGAAAGATGCATATGAGCTTATACTCAGATGGAGGAGGTCCATAGATGTTTTTATTTACATCTGAAAAGTCTTGAAAAATGTCATGGTTCTACACTTTTTAGAAGTTATTTGTAGAAACTTGGGCTAGGTAATTTCCCCAAAGATGCTTAGTGGGTTAGACAATGGGCCAGATCTCTAACATGATGCTCCAAGCTTCATGCTGAATCCTGTGATCAGTCATTGTGTTGACATCACTACATCAGGCCATGAAGTTAACTTCTCAGTAGTCAGACCCTGTCCTGTATTAATACTGATTACAATCTTTATCATAAGACAAATCTATTATGTGATCAGGGTAACTAATGCTACCTGCAACAGCAGACAAATGTCCCCAAACTTAATCTAAGATTATCTCTTGTTCATGTAAGTCCATCCAAAGTTATGTGATCCCTATAGCTATGGCATCAGGAATATATGATCTGCAGGTCACATAGTTAGAGATGGAGAGAATACGTTGTCTCACAAATCACTGATCAAACTAGCTACCTGGCCTTAACATTAGCATCTGGCAAAAGGGTGTGGGAATGCAGAAGGATGCATGGATGTCTGGTAAGCCTCTAATATGAAGTCTGGCATCTCTAGACAATGACCTATAAATGTTCTCTCAGGTCTAGAGGTAGCTCCTGTTCATCTGGAGACCTAAGAATTAAAAAAACTGTCAGCCTTCCCTTACTCATTGGTACTCATGGCAAGCAGGATAATTACAGCAAGCACACATACTAATTTCATCTTTGGAAAGGGAAAGAATGGAGTCCCCTAGAAACCTCTGGTCCCAGTAATCTGAAATCTACCAGACATGGGAAGGTATCCCATCCTCCCAGGTAGGGGCGATTACTTGTTTAGGCTCTGTGAAAGAATCCCTTTGTTCACTGTCCTCCTGTGGCTCTTGGCCTCTGGAGACCCTCTGGGGGATTGCCATGTTCTTCTTGGGCCACGACTGAGATAGCCATGGGGCATTATTCCCTCCTCAAGAGTAGCACAGCTTCCTCAGCCTACTTCCTGTCTGTGGGGGCTGGGTGTAGGTCTGACAGCCATTTTAGGTCTCCAACAAACAAAGATTTTTTAGTCCTAACTGCCAGTATCTTTTGACAGTACATTTTTCCTTAAGAACTAAGAAGGTTTCTGATAATTACTTCCAGTATATTCCATGAGTCCATAACTATACTATTTAATTTTTGAGCCAGAATTCTGAAACCTATTTTGTTTCTCTCGTCCTTCTTTACTTCCCAAATTAATGACTGCTATCTTGAGGCTATGGGGAACAAAATGTAAGAAAGCTACATCTCTGCCTCTTCCCTTTTTTCCCCCCACAGGAAAGGGCCTAAGGTTTTTAATATATAGATTTCATAAATCAGGGTGACAGAGATGAATAATTCAATAGAAACAAGACAGTATACAAGGAAGCATTCACAAGAAGAAATGCAACTGGCCAGTAAGTGTGAGAAAAAACTGTTCATCACAAGTTTTAAAAATTAGAGTGAGCTACATTTTCTACCTATTAGCTTAGTATAGGTTTAAGGTTGGATATATTTTAAGTACAAATTGTATATATTTAAGGTGTACAATAGGATGACTTGATATACCTATACATGCGATTATTATAGCCAAGCTAATTAACACATCCTTTCATATATACTCTGTTTTTGTGGTGAAAGCACCTGCTGAAATCTCTTAGCATATTTCCAATACTGAATTCAATTTTAACTGTAGTCTTCGTGACTATACGTTAGATGTCTAGACTTACTCATTCCATTACCCCTTAGTTGATTCTTTGCTTGGAGTCATTTTATCCAGCTGAAAGGTTTAATTGGGCTTCTAGGGTGCAAGGCCCTGAATTTTGATACCCCATATATTTCCTTATATTTATTTTTGTAAGCTGGCCAGGACATCCCCAGCTCATCTGTCTAGTGACATCTTGCCATATGCGGCCAGTGGCAACTAACATACACTAATCATCTGCTTTCAATATGGTAGACACATGGTCTGCCTGCTAAGCCAGTACAGACACAAAGGCACTAAATTTGCTGCCCTGCAAAATATGAGCCACCATCTTTCTATCCTCTGATAGTCAGTTCCTTGCTGCCTGCTGCTCAACTGATACACTAATGGGTCTATTTTATGGTTTTGTTATGATCGCACCCTGCTTCTGGGTTCCATTTTCTCTATAAGAATAATTAATGACAAAATTTCAGTAGTGTCCTACAATATAAAGGCGAAATGGCCCTGCTCTGTCTAGTAGCTATGCCATCTGAAATGTGATCTCTAAGCTCTCCACAGCAAATGTCTCAGTTTAGGAGTGTCACAGGGCCCTTCCACTCACAGTCTGTTCGCCAGAACTAGACACAGGGGGATCAACAGTACAGCCTAAGAATAGTGACATGTCTCTGCCATGTGCACTCACACACTTCAACAACCAGCTGCTATGATGGTGCTCCCTTATCTACCACTATGCCCAAGTATAGCCACAGCATCAAAATTCCTTCCATTTTCCCTGATAACTCAGGACTATTCCCATCCCCCCGGCTCCCCAATTTTTGTCTCAAACTCCTATCTGTTTCACTATGGAGCTTGTGTAAAGGAGAGTGGTATAGGTTGGCAGAGGCAGGCAGGGGTCTTTGTAGAGGTACTGCAAAGTGCTTCCAGCCCCACTTCTTGGAGCTGAATCTTATTCTGTGTGAATTCCTATCCTTCTCCTCCTCTCTTTAACTTAGAGATGAACTCAGTTATTGCTTTCTCTTCCTCTCCTCTGCTCCCCACACATCACAGCTTGCTTTTCAGGTCTGGAATGCTAGAGTGAAAGGCACTGTAGGGTTTCTCCTTATTTAATTTTTAAAAATAAGATTTTTTTTGTTACTAGTAATTTTAAGAATAAGGGATGTTGATGTCAACTTAAATACAGTAGAATGTAAAGAATAGAGTACATGCAGTAGTATGTAAAGAATAGATCACCATATATATATATAAAGAATGATCAATATTAGAGATGCCTGGCTGGCTCAGTTGGAAGAGTGTGCTACTGTTGATCCTCAGGGTTGTGAGTTCAAGCCCATGTTGGGCATAGAGTTTACTTAAACAAAATGATGACTATTAGCATTTATGCTATTTCCCTCCTATCTTTTGTTTGAGGCCCTATCTATTTATATATAATTGAAATCTTCTACTGTATGTTATTCTGTGTCCAGCTTTCTTAACAGTGCATTCTGAACATGACCTTGTTATTGGGTATTTCTATAAGCATAGTAGTTTCACTGAGGTAAGTAACATATCCTACAATGAACCATTTTAAAGTGAATAATTCAGTGGCATTTAGTAAATTCACATCGCTATGCAAGTATCCTCTATAGTTCCAAAACATTTTTATCCCCCAAAAGGAAACTATATCCATTAAGCAGTTCCTCCTGAGCCCCTGGAAACCACCAATCTGCTTTTTGTCTCTATCAATTTACCTATTCTGGATATTTCATATAAATGGAAGCCTAGACCCTGTCACCTTTTCTGCCTGGCTTCGTTACTTTTGCACGGTGTTTTCAACGTTTGTCCATATTGTGGCATGTATTAGTCATCCCTTTTTATGACTGAAATGTTCTGTCCTATGGATATAGTACATGTTTATCCATTTGTCAATTTATGGATACTTGGATTATTTCCACCTTTGGGTTATTGTGGACAACATTATGAACCATAGTGAATACATTCTTGTTTACCTGTTTGCAATTATTTTGGGTGTATGCCTACAAGTGAAATTTCTGGGTCATATGGTAATTACATGTTTAACTTTTTGAGGAACCATCAAGTTATTTTCCATAGCAGCTGTATCATTTCACATCCCCACCAATGTACAAGATTACCGATTTGCCACTACCTTACCAATACTTTTTTTTTTTTTAATTATAACCATCCTAGTATGTGTGACGTAATCACTCATCATGGTTTTTATTTGCATTTCTCTAATGACTAATGATATTTTCATGTGCTTGTTGGTCATTTATGTATCTTGGCAGAAACTCAAGTCCTCTGTCCACTTTTTATTTGGATTTCTTAATGAGTTTTGGGAGTTCTTTATATATTATGAACATTAGACCCTTATAACACATATTTCCTCCCATTCTGTAGGTTGTCTTTTTCACTTTTTGATAGTGCCCTTTGAAGCAAAATTTTAGATTTGTATAAAACCCAATTTATATATTTTTTTCTTGTTTGTGCTTTTGGTGTCATTGTTAAAATCCATATCCAAATCCTAGCTCATCGAGATTTAACCCTGTGTTTTCTTTTAGAAGTTTTATAATTTTAGCTCTTGCAAATAGGTCTTTAATCCATTTTGAGTTAACCATTTTATGTGGTTTGAGGCAGGGATTCAACTTCATTCTTTTGCATGTGTTTGTCTAGTTGTTCCAATGACATTTGTTGAAGAGACTCTTCTTTCTTTCATTGGTTGATCTTGGCACCATTGTTGAAATCAATTAACCATTGATGTATGGGATTATTTTAGGACTTTTAACTCTATTCCATTAATCTATTTGGCTCTCATTATGTCAGCATCACACTTTTTTATTTATAGTAAGTTTTGAAATCAGGAAGGCTGACTTCTCCCTTTTTATCTTATTTTTTAAAGTATAATTGACCTACAGCATTATATTTCAGGAGTATAATAGTAATCATTCCCTCTGACTACTATCCATTTGTTCTTTGTATCTATGAGTCTATTTCTATTTTACTTTTTCTGCTGTTGAAGTTCCACATAAATGAGATAATATGCTATTTGTCTTGTTCTGTCTGACTTATTGCATGTAGTGTAATACTCTCTAGTTTTATCCATGTAGTCACAAATGGCAAGATCTCTTTCCCTTTTATAACTAATATTCCATTACATATATAAACATATAAAATATATGTATAATTATATATAAATATATTTACTTATAAAATGTGAACACCACATACTCTTTTTTTTTCCAAATTTTTATTTAAATTCTAGTTAGTTAATATATATTGCAATATTGGTTTCAGGAGTAAAATTCAGTGATTCATTACTTGCATACAACACCTAGTGCTCATCATAACAAATGCTGTCCCTAATAACCATCACCTAACCCATCTCCCAACCACTTCCCTCCAGCAACACTGTGTTTTTAAGAGTCTCTTTTGGTTTGTTTCTCTCTCTCTTTTCTCCCCTTCCCATATGTTCATCTGCCTTGTTTATTAAATTACACATATGAGTGAAATCCTATGGTATTTGTCTTTCTATGACTGATGTATTCTGCTTAGCATAATACACTCTGTTTCCATCCATGTTGTTGCAAATGGCAAGATTTCATCCTTTTTGATGGCTGAGTAATATTCCTCCATAATTGTGTATCTATATATATAGTTACATAGTTACAGCTAAATATAGTAGAATATTACTATATTATAATATACTAATTAGCTATATACTAATATACCTACAGTTGTATAACAATATATATCTATAGAACTGTAGAACTCTTCTCTTTATCCATTCATCAGTCAGTGGACATTTGGGCTCTTTCCATAGTTTGGCCATTGTTGATAATACTGCTATAAACATCAGGGTGCATGTATCCATTTGAATTTATATTTTTGCATCCTTTGGGTAAATACCTAGTAGTTCAATTACTGGATCATTGGGTAGTTCTATTTTTACTTTTTGAGGAACCTCCATACTGCTTTCTAGAATGTCTGTACCTGTTTGCATTCCCACCAACAGTGTAAGAGGGTTCCCCTTTCTCCTCATCCTCACCAACACCTGTTGTTTCTTGGGTTATTTATTTTGGCCATTCTGACAAGTGTGAGGTGGTATCTCATCATGGTTTTGATTTGTATTTCCCTGATTGATGAGTGATATCTTTTCATTATACCACATCTTCTTTATTCATTTATCAGTGGACACTTAGGTTGCTTCTCTATCTTGGCTATTATAAATAATGTGACAAACAAGGGATGAATAGGTCTTTTTATTTTTCTTTTTAAAAATTTTATTTATTTTTTTTAACGTTCCAAGATTCATTGTTTATGCACCACACCCATGCTCCATGCTATACATGCCCTGCTTAATACCCACCATCAGGCTCATCCATCCCTCTACCCTCCTTCCCCATAAAACCCTTAGTTTGTTTCCTGGAGTCCATAGTCTCTCATGGTTTGTCTCCCTCTCTGATCCCCTCCCCACCACATTTTTCCCTTCTTCTAATGTCCTCCATGTTATTCCTTATGTCCCACAAGTAAGTGAAACCATATTATAATTGACTTTCTAAATTAGTGTTCTTGTTTTCTTTGGATACTCAGAAGCAGAATTGCTGGATTATATGATAATTCTATTTTTAATTTTTCAAGGAACCTTCATCCAATTTTCCATTATAGCTACACCAGTGTACATTTCCACCAACAGTGTATGAGGGCTAAAAAAAAAATAAACAAAACAACAGTGCACCAGGACTCCTTTTACATCCTTAGGGACCCTTGTTATTTCTTGTCCTTTTGATAGTAGCCATTCTAACACGTGTGAACGATATCATTGTTTTGATTTGCATTCCCATGATGATTAATTACATAGAGCATCCTTTCATGTATCTGTTGGCCATCTGCCTGTCTTTTCTGGAAGAAATATCTATTGGGGTCCTCTGCCCATTTTTTTTTTTAAAGATTTTATTTATTTATTTGACAGACAGAGATCACAAGGAGGCAGAGAGGCAGGCAGAGAGAGAGGAGGAAGCAGGCTCCCCGCTGAGCAGAGAGCCCGATGCGGGGTTCAATCCCAGGACCCTGGGTTAAAGCAGAGGCTTTAACCCACTGAGCCACCCAGGTGCCCCCTCTGCCCATTTTTTAATTGAAAATTTTTTATATTGAGTTAATCATTCTTTATATATTTTGAATGTTAACCTCCTACTGGATATATCATTTGCAAATATCTTCTTTCATTCAATTGTTGCCTTTATGTTTTATTAATGGTTTCCTTTGCTGTGCAAAAGATTTTTAGTTTGATATGGTCCCAGTTGTTTTTTGGGTTTTTTGTTTGTTTGTTGTCGTTGTTTTGCTTTTGTCAACCTAGTCTGAGGAGACCAATCCACAAAAATATTGCTAAAATTGATGTCAAAGAGCTTACTGCCTGCCATTTCCTTCTAGGACACTTATGGTTTCAGGTTTTACATTTAAATATTCCATTTTGAATTTATTTTTGTGTATGGTATAAGAGATTGGTCCAGTTTTATTCTTTTACATGTAGCTGTCCAGTTTTTCTAATACCATTTATTGAAGAAGCTGTCTTTTCCTCATTGTATGTTTTGCTTCCTGTGTCATTGACTCACTGACCATGTACGTGTGGATTTATTTCTGAGCTCTATTCCGTTCCATTGATCTATGTCTTTGTTTTGCTAGTACCTTACTTTTTTGATTACTATACCTTTATAATGTAGTTTGAAATCCAAGGGTGTGATACCACCAGCTTCTTTCCCAAGACTGCTTTGGCTAGTCAGGGTTTTTTTTGTTATTCCATACAAATTTTAGGATTATTTGTTCTAGTTCTGTGGAAAATTCAGTTGGTATTTTGATAAGGATTAAATTGAATCTATAGATTTCTTTGGGTAATATGGACATTTTAACAATATTCTTTCAATTCATGAGCATGGTATATCTTTCCATTTATTTGTGTTGTCTTCAATTTCTGTCATTGATGTTTTATGGTTATCAGAGTAAGGAAGGGTCTTTCACTTCCTTGGTTAAATATATTTCTAAGTATTTTATTTTTTTGATGCAGTGAGATTATATATGGAATTGTTTCTTATTTCCTCTTTCTGATAGTTTATTAATATATAAAAACAAAACCGATTTCTATATAGTTTGTGTCCTGAGAGTTTACTAAATTTCTTTATTCTAATAGTGTTTTAGTGGAGTCCTTAGGGTTTGTTTTATACACACACACACACATATGTGTGTGTGTGTGTGTGTATATATATATATATATATATATATATATATATAGTGTTCTCTCATCTGTAAATAGTGATCATTTTCTTTCCAATTTGGGTGATTTTTATTTTTTATTATTACTTTTTAAGATTTTATTTATTTATTTAAGAGAGAGAGAATGAGAGACAGCATGAGAAATAGAGGGTCAGAGGGAAAAGCAGACTCCCCACTAAGCAGGGAGCCCAATGCTGGACTTAATCCCAGGACTCCAGGATCATGACCTGAGCCAAAGGCAGTTGCTTAACCAGCTGAGCCACCCAGTTGCCCTTGAGTGACTTTTATTTCTTTTTCTTGCCTAATTGCTGTGGCTAGGACTTTCAGTACTCTATTAAATACAAGGTGGTTAATCATCCTTGTGTTTTAGAAGATCTTAGAGGAAAACCTCTCAGCTTTTCACTATTGAGTATGATGTTAGCCATTGGTATGTCATATATGGCCTTTATAATGTTAAGGTGCCGCTTTTTTTCCTTTTTAAGATTATGTAAATACAATTCAATGTCTTCATGGTATTGTACTATATGCACATACCTCAGTTTGTTGTTCTGGTCTCTTAAGGTTGGAAAATAGATTCTTCCATTCAGTTACCTAGTACTTCTTGTGAGCCACCAGTAGCCAGTGCTTTGTTCTGTTTTGTTTTGTTTTCTTTTTTTTTTTTTTTAAATACAGTTGTGGGCAGGAGAGCAATACTTTTTACTAAAATTGAAAATGAAGAATGTTCATATACAAAATTTCATTAATAGAATGGTATACAAATAAAACATTAAAACCCCAAATTGAGAAGTGAGCAGAAAATATTTTTAGGTAGAAAATATTTCCATTTTTCTTGTCTAATACTATGAGAAATTCTCCTCCAACTACCATCAAATATATACCACGTGCACACTCTGACAGATTTTCTAGATTTGGCATAAGTCATATAATAACTTTGTCTCTGGTGAGGGAAATACACTGTAACATTCTATCTTATTGATAATGCAAATTCTAGTATTCTGGTTTGTCTATACCTATGTGAACTCTAAAGCTATATCAGAAGTGAGAATGGTTTGGGGCTCCTGGGTGGCTCGGTGGGTTGGGCCTCTACCTTCAGCTTGGGTTGTGATCTCGGGGTCTTGGGATTGGGCTCTGCATCAGGCTCTCTGCTCAGTGGGAAGCCTGCTTCCCCCTCTCTCTCTGCCTGCCTCTCTGCCTGCTTGTGATCTCTCTCTCTGTCAAATAAATAAATAAAATCTTTAAAAAAGTGCGAATGGTTTACTTTTATTATAGTTCCTAACAATTGAAGTTGGAATGGGATAATGGTATTCATTTGTAAATACAAAAAATTATTCCTCAGACTTCTCATAATTATGTAGTTTAAGACCTAGAAAATCCTTTTAACAGTACCTGCCCTTTAAGTCCTTAATAAAAGGACTTTTCGAAAAAGTTCCCCAATTTCTACTCTGCTTTTCTTCCTTTACCAAGTGTGACATAGTCAGCCAGGGGTCAGGAATAAGGAAATGGGATTAAGAAGACCACTTCAATCCTGACCCCAGTGAAGTTTGTTTTCTTACCTCCCACAACTTCCATTTCTGTGTTCAAAGCTATCTGAGAGCTTTGGATGCTTTCTGAGAACTGGTCCATTATTTTAATATCTAGCTTTTGGTCTGAGCTCAGTATAACCAAAAACATTTAAGAAGATAGTCCATAGGGCCATTCCTCAGACATTTCAGTTGAAGGTTAACAGAATTGCTATCCCCAAATATGGAACTTTGGTATAAGGATTACCTTGCACTGAAGGCAAGTGAGAAGTAGCAGATATAAGAAAAGCTCTCTGCCTAAAAGCAGGATATAAATTTATACAGATATATCCACCTCCCTTTCTACCAGAAGGAGAAAAGTTAGTCACTGGAGAGAATTCTAGAACTCTTATCATCCCAGAGATGGCACAAGGAGAATCTGTATAACAAACCTTGCCAAAACTAGCCCTTTGCTACCGTTTGATTCCGTAAATAGTTGCCTTCCCACAGCTTGCTACCCCTAGAAGCTCAGAGTCCTTTTCCTTTGTTTTTTCACTGAAAATTTATTGCTTTTTTGTTAAGATGCTATATAAATCTATGTTCTAAACACCCCTTTGAGTTACTCATCGCTGGGTACTCCGGTGTGTATGTGCAGTACACAAGTTAATAAGCTTGTTTGTTTTTCTCCTTGTTGGTCTCATTTTTGTTAGGGACCAAATCACAGAGCTTTTTTCCACTCCCCTAAATACACATGGCTTCAAGAGCTATACCAGATTGTTCCAGATTCTAGTACATTCAGTTCATGATGGGTTCTTAGTGCTTCCTGATTTTGATAAAGTAGAAAATATTCCAGTATCAACCACACCCACGGGATGAATTGGGTAAGCCTAGGACATATTGCAAGAAGACTTTTCCTTTTGATTTGAAATAAGGAGACACAGGGATTATCTCCCCCGCAGAGCACCCCCATTGAGAGATAGACATAACTGTCACCTATATCTGGAAGTATTGAGGTGGAGTGCGCTGCTACATTCAAGTCAATGTGGGGGGAACAAAGTCAGCAAGGAGTGGAAGAACCAAATTAACTGTTGTAATGCATTTCTGGTAACTTCAAACTACCTCTCATTCCATTCAGAGCACTTTTCTCCAAACTCTGTTTCACTATGACCTATAGCTTTGTGGACTAATATATTTAGATATGCAAAAAAATCAATTAGTAATATTTTAATTGTACATAGGGGCAAATGCCAAGTTAAACAGTCCTAAAGCCAGACAGAATGATAGGCTGTGACCCACTAAATTGATTCCATGTCCCCTCATAATAAGTACCAATCACCAGTTTGAAGAAGACTGCGGAGTGTCTTGTAATTTCCAACAGAAACTCATTCTACTTCAGGAGGGGAATAAATATAGTAGGCTTTGATCTCTACCAAATACTACTTGTGTATTTGTGCTTTATTCTCCCCCCGGAAGACTGTAAGTTATTTGAACTGATGGAAGGTATTGCAAGAGAAGTGCTTCTCAGTTTCCCTTCCTTTTAGTCCATTCCTTCTACAGCCTGGGTGCCCAGATAATTTCTTCATCCATTGAACAAGAATTGATGAGTAATCTGCTCAAAGATGAAATATAGATACCTATAGCATTTGCCAGTACACTTCCATAAACTTCATTGAGCTTGTCTGCAGGAGAGACAGCATCTTTTAGTCTCATCAGAAGGCATTCTGTTATGTTTTCTGACAACAACCAATTTTCCAACTCCCCAACACCAGCAGGGTGTCCTACAATTCAATGCTGACACTATCTACCTGCAGTTAGCATTAGATCTCACAAATTAAGGCTCAATTCCATTAGACTTTCCCCAAGTTTAGATGCCAGTTGACTGTCCCAGGTTGTCACTGATGCTTCTGACCAACTGACCACAAATTCAGAAGTTCTTAACCCCCCTCCACTTTCAGGTTTGATACCTTACTAGATCTCCCAGAATGCTGAAAAGTTCTTTACTTGTTATTACCAGTTTATTATAAAGGATAGAATTCCACAACAGCCAAATATTTGGAAGAGAGGCATAAGGCAAGTTTAGGAGGCAAGTGTATAGAGCTTTAATTCCCTCTCTCCAGGGAGGCCACCCTCCTAGCACCTTGAAGTATTCACTAACTCAGAATCTCTCCAAACCCTGTCATTTAGGATTTTTTTTTTTTTATGAAGGTTTTGTTAGGAAGGCATGATTTATTAAATCCCTGGCCATTGGTGATTGAACCCAATCTTCAGCCTTCTCCTATCCCCAAAGGCCAGGGGTTGGAGCTGAAAGCTCTAACTCTCCAATCATGCTTAGTCTTCTGGTGACCATCCCCCATCCTGAAGCTATCTAGGGGACCCTAACTACCAGTCATCTCTTAGTATGTAACAATCACTCCAGAGATTCCAAAGGTTTTAGAAGATTTTTGCCAAAAACCAGGGACAAAGACCAAATATTTATTTTTGTTACAGATTGATTTTTTTTTGCCTCAGGAAGATTTGTAGGCACCTGAGCTAAAGTTGAGGTGGCAGAAGAGGAGCTGACTCCAGTAACTCATTTTCTCCCTATCTTTTACCCAGCTGCTTTGCACAGGGTTGAGGTAAAGTCAGAGAAGGAACTGAGCCAGAATTGGTTTAGTTCATCTTCGTGTCTTTCTGATCAAAAACCCAAGTGTGCCTGGAGCCCTTTTGAAAGTGAAAAATATTCCTTCTGAAGGTAAAATTGAGAATGGTGAGGAAAAAAAAAAAATCACTAAGGGTGATGAGAAAGCACTAGGAAGTTTTGAAAAGAAACCTGCTCCAGTTTCCTACCCTACAGTCCTGAAAGATTATGGAAATTTCAAATAATGCCCTTTGACTGCACAATGTTATACAGTTCTAGTAGCCCTGTGTTTGAAACTATAAGGCAAGTACAGTGGTTAAAACATTTGTCTGAGTTCTTGACATTTCCCCCCTTTTAATGCATATTTTCCTTGTGCCTGTATTTCTATAATTAAAAAATGTTTTTATCATGACTTTTTGTTATATTCTTCTTTGCGTTATTCCTCCACTCACTTCCCCATCTCTGTTCTTTCTGGTTGCCATGAAATGAACTAAAACTGCTTCTGAGTATATTCCTTTGTTTTGTATGTTTTAAACCCTTTCCTTTCTGCCTCTCAAAATATACATCATCTATAGTGAATAAAACATTAAGAACACCATGAGCCATGCCCCTCTACTGTGTTTCCCCTCCAAAACCAGGTCTGTAGTCATGATCCTCATTTTGATTTCTTAGGATTTTCATTCTAGTAGATTGAACTTTTATTTTTCTTATAGGGCTGCTTAAAAAAAGTGTTTTTATTTTAACTTAATAGAAAAATTGAGCAGAAAGTACAAGGAGTGCCCATATATCCCTGTCCCTGTGCCCATATAACCCTTCCACTCCCAGATCCCGTAGTTATTAACATCTTGGATCAGTTGCTACATGTGTTACAGTTGATAAGACAGTATTGATATGTTACTAACTAAAGTCTATAGTTTACTAAGGATTTATTTGTACTATACATTCTCTGGTTTTCACAAGTATATCATATACCCATCATTACAGTATACAGAACTTTTAAAAAAAGATTCATCCATCCATCCTAGGAAGAGAGAGAGAGAGAGAGAGAGTGATTGCCACAGTGGCAGGGAGAGGAAGAGGGCAAGAGAATCCCAAGCAGACTCCGTGATGAGCATGGAGCCTAACCCAGGGCTTGGTTCCATGACCCTGAGATCATGACCTGAGATGAAACTAAGAGTCGGGTGCCTAATCGAATGTGCAACCCAAGTGCCTCCAGAATTGTTTTACTATCCTCAAAATCCTTGGTGTTCCACCTATTCATCTTTTTTCTCCAAATACTGATCTTTTCATTTTGGCTTTTTTCATGTAGCAATATGCATTTGTTCCCTCCTTGTCTTTTTATGACTTGATAGCTCATTTCTTTGTTATTGCTAAATAACATTTCACCGAATGGATGTACCACAGTTGCAAAATCTTTGCAATCTGGTTTTCTTTAGCATAATCAAGAGCTTTATTATTTTGGATTATAATTACAACCTATTTATCTTGATGCCTGCAAAAAGGCCTTGATTTTTTCATAACTCAGAATTCTGCAAGAAACAAATGAGAACTATAAATGTATCACTGTACTTCATCTTTGTTCCCCATTTGGTCTTACTCGAGGAAAATTTATTTGAACATCAGCAATATCCTAGACATCCTATAGAATGCTCTGAATTATTAGCCAAGGATTTCATTGGAAAGTATTATACAAGGTAGAAAATACTCTCCCTTGGTTTTCCTTTGGTAATTTGTCATCTTATTAAGAAAACTGACAAACCGTAACACTGGGTTTTTATATTTATCTCACATATGTATATGTGTATCATATGCCTTCTTGCATTTGTTTACTTGATATCTTGGTTCATTTGGGCTGCTATAGTAAAATATCACAGGCAGGTGGCTTTTAAACAATGGAAATTTATTTCTCATAGTTCTGGAGGTTAGAAGTCCAAGATAAAGGTACCATGGTTGGACGGAGGCTCTTTTCTAGTTTATGAACTTCTTGTCCTCGTGTGGTGGAAAAGGCAAGGGAGCTCTGTAGAATCTCCTTTATAAGACCACTACTAACATTCTTGACAGCTCTACCTCATGACCTTCCCACATAATCACTTCTCACAGCCCCCAGCTACTAATGCTATCACCTTTGGGATTAGGATTTCAACATGAGACTGGTAGGAACACAAACATTCAGACCATAGAATTTGGGGCATAGTCTCCACATCAGCACATAGCTGGATAAAATCCAGGTGACCCATGTGAGCTTGGCTGATTCTTTTCCCCTATTACCCTTCTGTGAAGCTCATTGGCAGGTGAGAAAAGATGGGAACAATCCTGATCACTTAGTGGCAGTTTTGTCCCTGAGTAACCCAAATAGGGCTGATCCCAGCCAGTTCTGAATGAACATGGGAAGCACACTGTGGGGAGGGACATGGTGTAAGTTCTTAGAGGGCATTTTCTATGTTTTCCATTTCACCCTCTCACCCCAGAATCAAGGGGAGTAAATTCTGCTGATGAAAACTCCATGCACATATTCAACTTTAGAATAGGACAGAATTTTTGGTGTGGTGTATATAAGAATGGATCTTCCTTAAGGAGGGTACTTATTCAAGGTGGCAAATTAGTGATGAGAAACTTCAGTTTGATCTCAATTCAGTGACGATTTATTTAGGACCCAATAGATGCTGGAAATTATGCAAGGTGGGTTAGATAATAAGATGAATCCAAATGGATTTCAGCCTCAAAGAGTGTGCAGTTTTAGAAGGACTGATTATTTCAGTAGAAGTAGAGATCTGAGAAAAGTATAATTAGAGGTAAAAAAGCTGATAGGAGAGGTTAAAACTTCTGAACTGGGATATCTTATAGTGTGAGTACCTTGAGGGGAGAACTGAATACTTCTAGAGCAAGGCATCTGAACCGTTGGGTAGTGCCAACTGTACAGTGGTGGTGGCCATCCCCTTCTTTGGAGTATGAGCATTAAGCATTGTCTCTGTATTCTTTTTTTTTTTTTTGGTCTCTGTATTCTTAATTTTCCCATCCCATCAGGGTTTTCTCTTACTGGTTCTTTCCTCATGCCTCTAATGTCCTCTTTCTCTCTCTCTTTAATATGGCTACCAAGAATTCAAGATTCAGTACGTGTTAACTATATTGAATACATTTTTATGTTGTTTTTTTCCTACTTCTTAAAGGTATTTGAAGTAGTTTGTGTAACCCAATACTAAATTTGATTTAATGTATTTGAAGAAGTATCATGCTAAATTCTTGAGGCAGGTACGTGTCTCCTACTCATCATGTATCTAGAATAGCACCTGGGATGTAACTGGTGTCTGTATGTTGGAAAAAGGTTTCAGGCCAGAAAACCCAGAGTTTATATCTATTAGCTCTGAAACCCAGAGTTTATGTTATCTATTAGCTCAGTGGAAATTTTGCCCAATCATTTTTAATATGTCTTCTCACTTAAAATATGGGATTAGTAGTTGTATTTCAAGGCTTTTTGTAAAAATCAGAGGAAATGATGAGAAAACATTTAAAGCTATGTAATGTATATTTTTATAACATATAATGTATTATTTGTTTCAGGGGTACAGGTCTGTGATTTATCAGTCTCAAAAATTCACAGCACTCACTGTATCTACCCCAGTGGCCATCCCCCAGCCACCCCATCCCTCCTACATCTCCCCTCCAGCAACCCTCAGTTTGTTTATTGAAATTATGAGTCTCTTATGGTTTGTCTCCCTCCCTGGTTTCCTCTTGGTTCATTTTTCCCTCCCTCCCTCTATGATCCTCTGTCTTGTTTCTCAGATTCCTCATATCAGCGAGATCATATAATTGTCTTTCTCTGATTGACTTATTTCACTTAGCATAATAGCCTCTAGTTCCATCCATGTCATTGCAAATGGCAAGATTTTTTGATGGCTGCATAATATTCCATTGTATATACATACCATTTCTTTTTTATCCATTCATCTGTTGATGGACATCTAGGCTCTTTCCATAGTTTGGCTATTGTGGACATTGTTGATATAAACATTGGGGTGCATGTGCCCCATCGGATCACTACATTTGTATCTTTAGGGTAAATACCTAGTAGTGCAATTGCTGGGTCATAGGGTAGCTCTATTATCAACTTTTTTGAGGAACCTCCATACTGTTTTCCAGAGTAGCTGCACTAGCTTGCATTCCCACCAACAGTGTAGGAGGGTTCCCCTTTCTCTGCATCCTCACCAACACCTGTGGTTTCCTGACTTGTTAATTTTAGACATTCTGACTGGTATGTGGTGGTATCTCACTGTGGTTTTGATTTGCATTTCCCTGATGCCGAGTGATGTGGAGCATTTTTTCGTGTGTCTGTTGGACATTTGGATGTCTTCTTTCAGAAATGTCTTTTCATGTCTTCTTCCCATTTCTTGATTGGATTATGTGTTCTTTGGGTGTTGAGTTTGATAAGTTCTTTATAGATTTTGGATACTAGCCCTTTATCTTATATGTCATTTGCAAATATCTTCTCCCATTTCGTCAGTTGGCAGACAGGTCACTTTTGAGTGAAGTGGTCACCCAGAAGTAATGCAAGAGCAAAGGTGAGTTTGCATTATCAGTTTTTTTCCTTCATTTACTCCGTCCTGTGAAGTTCCATAATCTCTTACACCAACCTATTTTGGGGTGTAGAATGTGATGCTTCCTGGGACCAAAACATGGTATCCTATGTTACAGTGGAGCTATCCTAAGGTAGGAATACTCTAGCCATTCTTTCCATAGTACAAGAATAAATTTTGGCTTCCCTAGGACAGTGGTTGTCTTTTGATAACAATGGTTCTTGGGGATGGTGGGTGCTCTCATATCATTTAAGGGAGCTCACCAGTTATAGCAAAGATAAGGCAGGATAAGGGTTCTACTCAAACACCAGTGCAGAATAATTTAGCTTATCCCAAACTCCCAGCCAGTTGTCATTCGGGTGGCATTGGATCATTGCTGTCTTATGGAATAAAAGCCCAGCAAGTACATTTCATAGGGAAATAAGGCACTTACAAGTGAGCAGGAGAGGGTATAATGTAAATTGCCAGATAAAATACAGCATGCTGGTTAAATTTGAACTCTAGATAAACATTTTTAGTAGAAGTATATCCCATATGTGCCCAGTTAAATTGGGATTTCTGATAAATCATGAATTTTTTTTTAGCATCAGCATATCCCATGAAATATTAAGCCAAGAGGACTGAGTTAGATGGGTAGGGGGGGGGGGGTGGGGAGGCCACAGACATGACAGAAGAAAATGTAAGGAAAGGTAACTGACATGAAGAAACACCACCCCCCCAAAAAAGGAAACATAATTCTCACAGTCACTATAAATGGACTGAAATTAGGCACAAGAGCAAAAATTATTATAATCCCCAAATATTTTGTTTGTATTTTTAATCTCAAAATCCTAAAGCATTTTTCTTAAGTACATTCACCATGAGTGCTTTAATTTAATTCAAAAGATTCCAGATTTATTTATTTTATTCCATGATTTATTCCAGAATTTCTTAGAAACATATTCTAGGGAGGAGTCAAGATGGCGGAGAAGTAGCAGGCTGAGACTACTTCAGGTAGCGGGAGATCAGCTAGATAGCTGATCTAAAGATTGCAAACACCTATAAATCCAACGGGAGATCGAAGAGAAGAAGAATAACAACTCTAGAAACAGAAAATCAACCACTTTCTGAAAGGTAGGACTGGCGGAGAAGTGAATCCAAAGCGACGGGAAGATAGACCGCGGGGGGAGGGGCCGGCTCCCGGCAAGCGGCTGAGCAACAGAGCACAAAATTGGGACTTTTAAAAGTCTGTTCTGCTGAGGGACATCGCTCCAGAGGCTTAACCAGGGTGAAGCCCACGCAGGGTCAGCGTGGCCTCAGGTCCCGCAGGGTCACAAAAGGATCGGGGGTGTCTGAGTGTCACAGAGCTTGCAGGTATTAGAACGGGGAAGCTGGCTACAGAGACAGAGCCGAGGAGTAAGCGCTAAGCTTGAGGTTACCTTGAACTTGTCGCAGGCTCGGTCAGCTCGGAGCGTGGCCAGAGGCAGGGTGACGGGAGTAAATCGGCGCTGTTCTCTGAGGGCGCACTGAGGAGTAGGGCCCCGGGCTCTCGGCTCCTCCGTGCCGGAGACCGGGAGGCCGCCATCTTCATTCCCGCCCTCCGGAACTCTACGGAAAGCGCTCAGGGAATAAAAGCTCCTGAAAGCAAACCCGAGCAGATTACTCAGCCAGGCCCCTGGTAAGGGCGGTGCAATTCCGCCTGTGGCAAAGACACTTGAGAATCACTACAACAGGCCCCTCCCCCAGAAGATGAACAAGAAGCCCAGCCAGGACCAAGTTCACCTACCAAGGAGTGCAGTTTCAATACCAAGGAGAACAGCGGAATTCCAAAGGAGGAGAAAGCAAAGCACGGAACTCATGGCTTTCTCCCCATGATT